>NW_024582236.1:0-31270 GCF_903992535.2 Arvicola amphibius | reverse complement strand
AATCGACTCCACCCTCACTAAACACTGAGTACTGATCACCCAGATCACCCAGCGCCCAGCCCCCCACCCCGTATCTGACCCCCGATCACTGACTGAGCCGAGGTCCCCATGGCTCCCGCGCGCACTTCCTCCCCTGACTTCCAAAAAAAAAAAAAAAACAAAGCCACGTCGGGCACGGAGGCCGAGCTCAGTCCCCGGGGTGCTCGGTGCTGAGTAGCTAGGGTGCTCGGTAACTGCGGTGCTCGGTGCTGGGTCCCCGCGGTGCTCAGTGCTTAGTACCCGAAGTGCTGGGTGCTGGGTCTGCTTGGTGCTTAGTGCTTGGTGCTCAGAGCTTGGTCCCCTTGGTGCTCGGTGCTTAGTACCTAAAGTGCTCGGTCTGCTTGATGCTTGGTGCTGAGTCTGCTGGGTGCTTAGTGCTTGGTGCTTGGAACTCGGTCCCTGCGGTGCTGGGTGCTCGGTCCCCGCCCGCCATGTCCTGTGTGGC
This sequence comes from Arvicola amphibius, assembly GCF_903992535.2. Taxonomy (NCBI): domain Eukaryota; kingdom Metazoa; phylum Chordata; class Mammalia; order Rodentia; family Cricetidae; genus Arvicola; species Arvicola amphibius. The sequence continues at coordinate 30,786 of NW_024582236.1, read as the reverse complement.
CGCGTCCTCCATCGCCGTCATCCTCCTGCTGCAGCTCCGCATCCGGGAGACCGCGGGTGAGTGCGGGGGTCACGCGGGGTTACGGGGGGTCACGGGCCCGCCGCTGACGTCACCGCGACCCCCGTGACCCCCATGACCCCGCGGCAGGGGTCATCTGCACGCGCAGATCAAACGTGACATCGCGTGTTTTTCACGCGTGTGCGGTTTTCCCTTTACCGTGTGCGCGGATGGGGCGCGTGCGAGTCACGGCTGTCGCACGAGTCCTTCACGTGCTCACGTGCGCTGGGGGGACCCGTGATGGTCACGCGACCCCGGGGGGAGGAAACGGCTGGGGTCACGCGTGGGTCGCGTGTGAGGTCGTGGCGTGTCACGTGTCACGTGCGAGGAGGAGCAGCCGCGGGCGCCCGGGTCGGAGTTGGGCGTGACGGAGAAGACTTTCCAGAGGGCGGAGCCTGGGGGGAACACGCGTGAGACACGTGACGTGGGACACGTGACAGAGGTGAGTGACACACGCGACCCACTTCACACCACGAGGGACCTTTCTCACACTCCCGTGACCTTTCTCACGCACCCGTGACCTTTCTCACACTCCCGTGACCTATCTCACACACCCGTGACCTATCTCACACACCCGTGACCTTTCTCACGCACCCGTGACCTTTCTCACACTCCCGTGACCTTTCTCACACTCCCGTGACCTATCTCACACTCCCGTGACCTTTCTCACGCACCCGTGACCTTTCTCACACTCCCGTGACCTTTCTGACACTCCCGTGACCTTTATCACACTCCGTGACCTATCTCACACTCCCGTGACCTTTCTCACACATGCCCGGGACCTTTCTCACACTCCGTGACCTATCTCACACTCCCGTGACCTTTCTCACACATGCCCGGGACCTTTCTCACACTCCGTGACCTATCTCACACACCCGTGACCTTTCTCGCACAATCGTGCACACCACACGCGTGACCCCGCGCTCACCTCACCGCGGACACGAACGCTGACATCACAGCGCGGATCCGGGTCAGCGACGTCACGGGAGTGGACGATGACGTCATAGGAGTGGAGGGAGCGGCGACGTCACGCGTGGAACACGCCCTGCCACATGCTCGTGTCACGTGACCGGGGTCACGACCCCGCCCTGCGCGGTGTCCTCGCTCACACCGGATCCGCCCGGTCCCTGCGGGGTGGGGGGGACACACGCGTGTGCGAGCGTGAGGTCACGCGTGCCTGCGCCTCTGTCTGTTCCCGCGCATGCGCGTCGGGTCCGGGAATTCCGGGGTCACCGAGCACAGCACCCGGGGGGACTGAGTCCTAAGCACCCAGCACCGCGGCTGCTGGAGCCCTGAGTTCTGGGGGGAACTGAGCACTGCACTATGAGCACTCGCGGGGAACGAGGGGGACTCAGCGCTCACCACCTCTGGCGGATGAGAAATCCGCAGGGGGGGGGGACTGGGGTCCGAGTCATCGGCATCCGGGGGCAGAGAGGGCTCAGCACAGCACCCAGGAGTACGCAGCACAGCACCACAGGGGACTAAGCACAGCACCTGGGGGACTAAGCACAGCACCCAGCACCTTAGAGGACTCAGTACAGGACCCAGCACTCGGGAGAACTTAGCACAACACAGGACTCAACCTAGCACCTGGGTGGGCTCAGCCAAGGATCCAGAAAGACTCAGCACAGCACTCATCACTCGGGAGGACTGAACACAGCATCCAGTACCCGGGATGACTCAGCCGAGTGCCCAGCATTCGGGAGGACTCGGCACAGCACCCGGGGTGAGGGAGAAACTCAGCCCAGCACCCAGCACATCACAGGACTAAGCCCAGCACCCAGGGGACTGAGCACAGCACCTTGACACTAAGCCCAGCGCCTGGGTACTCAGCACATCACCCAGGATAACACAGCACACACCCAGCACCATGGAGAACTCAGCACAGCACCCAGGGACTCAGCATAGCACTCTGCCCCCAGCACCCAGGAGTACTCAGAACAGCACCCGGATCACCCAGACCCCAGCACCCCCACCTCGTATCTGACCCCCGATCACTGACTCCGCCGAGGTCCCCATCGCACGCGTGTTTCCTTCCCCCCAAAAAAGCCTGGGCCGGGCAGGGAGGCCGAGCTCAGTCCCCGGGGTGCTCGGCGCTTAGTACCTGGGGTGCTTGGTGCTCAGTCCACTTCCACTGAGTGCTCGGTCCCCGCGGTGCTCAGTGCTGAATCCGCTGGGTGCTTGGTGCTTAGTACCTGGGGTGCTAGGAAGACAAGGAAGAAGGTCACGAAACGATCAGTTGTAGGGAGCACTCAGCTCCCAGCACCCAGGGGGGACTCGGCTCCCAGTACCCATGAGGAACTCAACTCCTAGCACCCAGGGGACTGAGCACCAAGCACCCAGGGTGACTCAGGACCCAGGGGGGACTTGGCGCTTAGTACCTGGGGCGCTCGGTGCTCAGTCCACTGAGTGCTTTGTCCCGCGATGCTAGGTGCTTAGTACCTGGGGTGTTCGGTCCCCGCGGTGTTCAGTGCTGAATCCGCTGGGTGCTTGGTGCTTGGTCCCTGCACTGATAGGAAGACAAGGAGGAAGAAGGTCACGGATCAAGGGCAGGAGGACTCAGCTCCCAGCACCCAGGGGGACTCAGCTCCCAGCACCCAGGGGGACTCAGCTCCCAGCACCCAGTGGGAATCAACTCACCAAAGGCCCCGCGCGGTGTCCTCGCTCACACCGGATCCGCCCGGTCCCTGCGGGGTGGGGGGAGGGGACACACGCGTGTGCGAGCGTGAGGTCACGTGTGCTTGCGCCTCCGGCTGTTCCCGTGCACGCGTGTCGGGTCCGGGAATTCCGGGGTCACTGAGCACAGCACCCGGGGGGACTGAGTCCTGGGGAGGACTGAGCACTGCACTATGAGCACTCGCGGGGAACGAGGGGGACTCAGCGCTCAGCACCTCTAGCGGATGAGAAATCCAGGGATGGGGCACTGAGCGCCGAGCCATCGGCACCCGGGGGCGGGGAGGACTCAGCACAGCACCCGGGGGGGCAGAGACCTCAGCACAGCACCCAGCACCCGGATCACCCAGCACCCAGGAGTAATCAGCACAGCACCAGGGGGACTAAGCACAGCACCCAGCAACTTAGAGGACTCAGTACAGGACCCAGCACTCGGGAGAACTTAGCACAGCACAGGACTCAACCTAGCACCAGGGTGGGCTCAGCCAAGGATCCGGAAAGACTCAGCACAGCACTCATCAGTCAAGGGGACTGAACACAGCATCCAGTACCCGGGATAACTCAGCCCAGCTCCCTGCATTCGGGAGGACTCGGCACAGAACCCGGGGACAGGGAGAAACTCAGCCCAGCACCCGGGGGACTCAGCACAGCACCTTGACACTAAGCACAGCGCCTGGGTACTCAGCACATCACCCAGGATAACAGCACAACACCCAGCACCATGGAGAACTCAGCACAGCACCCAGGGACTCAACATAGCACTCAGGAGTACTCAGAACAGCACCCGGATCACCCAGACCCCAGCATCCCCACCTCGTATCTGACCCCCGATCACTGACTCCGCCGAGGTCCCCATCGCACGCGTGTTTTCTTCCCCCCAAAAAAGCCTGGGCCGGGCGTGGAGGCCCAGCTCAGTCCCCGGGGTGCTCGGCGCTTAGTACCTGGGGCGCTCGGTGCTCAGTCCACTTCCACTGAGTGCTCGGTCCCTGCGGTGCTCAGTGCTGAATCCGCTGGGTGCTTGGTGCTTAGTACCTGGGGTGCTAGGAAGACAAGGAAGAAGGTCACGAAACGATCAGTTGTAGGGAGGACTCAGCTCCCAGCACCCAAGGGGGACTCAGCACCCAGGGGGACTCAGCTCCCAGCACCCAGGAGGGGACTCGGCACCCAACACCCATGAGGGGACTCAGCTCCCAGCACCCGGGGAGGACTGAGCTTCCAGCACCGGGGGAGGCGAACAGGAATCTGATCGCTAATCACGCATCACGCGGAGACGCCGGCCCCGCCCCTTCCTCTCGCACGATTATGAAAAAAGAGAAATAAAAAAAAAGGGAAACGATGAAAAATTCGAATCAAATTAAAATAAAAATTTAACATTAAAAAATTTGAACTGAAATCGTCGGGGATGTAAAAAAAAAAACGTGAGTCAAAATAAAACAAAATAAAAATAATTAATTAACATCGATATCGACGTTTTAATTTCTTGGCTTTTATTTCGTTTTGTTGGACATTTTTCTTATTTGTCGTTGTTTTCCCCCCCTCGCGTTTCCTGGATTTTCTTTCCCTTTCTTTTCCTCCTCTGATTTTCCGGCTTCGTTTCATTCGTTCGTTCGACGTCACTTCATTTCTTCGCCTGGAATCAGACGGAGAACTGCGCCCGAGCCCGGGGCGACATCACTTCCGGTCCCGACTCATCACCCAGGGGAGCAGGGAACTCAGCACAGCACCCAGGAGTACTCAGCACAGCACCTGGGGGACTAAGCACAGCACCCAGCACCTTAGAGGACTCGGTATAGAACCCAGCACTCGGGAGAACTTAGCGCAGCACAGGACTCAACCTAGCACCAGGGTGGGCTCAGCCAAGGATCCGGAAAGACTCAGCACAGCACTCATCACTCGGGAGGACTGAACACAGCATCCAGTACCCGGGATAACTCAGCCCAGCTCCCAGCATTCGGGAGGACTGAGCACAGCACCCAGGGGACTGAGCAAAGCACCTTGACACTAAGCGCAGCACCCAGGGACTCAGCATAGCACTCAGCACCCAGAAGGACTCAGAACAGCACCTGGATCACCCAGACCCCAGCACCCTCACCCCGTATCTGACCCCCAATTGCTGACTCAGCCGAGGTCCCCATCGCCCCCGCATGTTTCCTTCCCCCCCAAAAAAGCCTGGGCCGGGCGGGGTGGCCGAGCTCAGTCCCCGCGGTGCTCAGCACTAAGTACCTGGGGAGCTCTGTGCTCAGTCCACTGAGTGCTCGATGCTTGGTCCCCGTGGTGCTCAGTGTTGAATCCGCTGGGTGCTTGGTGCTCGGTGCTTAATACCTGGGGTGCTAGGAAGACAAGGAAGAAGGTCATGAAACGATCAGGTGTAGGGAGGACTCAGCTCCCAGCACCCATGGGGACTCAACACCCAGCACCCAGGGGGACCGAGCACCAAGCACCCAGGGGGACTCAGTACCCAGCACCCATGGAGGACTTGGCTCCCAGCACCCAGAGGGACCGAAAACCAAGGACCCAGGGGGATTCAGCACCCAGCGGGACTCGGCTGCCAGCACCCAGGGAAGACTCAGCTCCTAGGACCCAGGGCACTGAGCACCAAGCACCCAGGGGGACTCAGCTCCCAGCACCCAGGGGACTGAGCACCAAGCACCCAGGGGGACTCAGCTCCCAGCACCCAGGGGACTGAGCACCAAGCACCCAGGGTGGCCGCCACCGGCCTTGTGCTGGAGATGCCCGACTGGGGTGCTGGCCTAAGTCATCAAATACGGACTCCACCCTCACTAAACACTGAGTACTGATCACCGAGGACTGAGAACCGAGCACCCGGGAGGACTCAGCACAGCACTCAGCCCCAGGAGGACTCAGCACAACATCCGGATCACCCAGCCCCCCACCCCGTATCTGACCCCCGATCACTGACTGACCCGAGGTCCCCATGGCTCCCGCGCGCGCACTTCCTCCCCTGACTTCCCAAAAAAAAAAAAAAAAAAAAAAAAAAAGCCAGGTCGGGCAGGGAGGCCGAGCTCAGTCCCCGGGGTGCTCGGTGCTGAGTCCGCTGGGAACTCGGTGCTTAGTACCTGGGGTGCTCGGTAACTGCGGTGCTCGGTGCTGGGTCCCCGCGGTGCTCAGTGCTTAGTACCCGAAGTGCTGGGTGCTGGGTCTGCTTGGTGCTTAGTGCTTGGTGCTCAAAGCTTGTTCCCCTTGGTGCTCGGTGCTTAGTACCTAAAGTGCTCGGTCTGCTTGATGCTTGGTGCTGAGTCTGCTGGGTGCTTAGTGCTTGGTGCTGGGTGCTCGGTCCCAGCCCGCCATGCCCTGCGCGGCCGCGTCCTCCATCGCCGTCATCCTCCTGCTGCAGCTCCGCATCCGGGAGAGCGCGGGTGAGTGCGGGGGTCACGTGGGGTTACGGGGGTCACGGCCCCGCCGCTGATGTCACCGCAACCCACGCGACCCCCATGACCCCGGCCCAGGTGACTCATCCGCACACATGCTACCCGGGACCAACGGGGACTCCCAGGCCCCGCGGCAGGGGTCATCTGCACGCGCAGATCAAACGTGACATCGTGTGTTTTTCACGCGTGTTCGGTTTTTCTCTTTACCGTGTGCGCGGATGGGGCGCGTGCGAGTCACGGCTGTCGCACGAGTCCTTCGTGTGCTCACGTGCGCTGGAGGGACCCGTGATGGTCACGCGACCCCGGGGGAGGAAACGGCTGGGGTCGCGCGTGGGTCGCGTGTGAGGTCGAAGAGCAGCAGCGGGGTCGTGGCGTGTCACGTGTCACGTGCGAGGAGGAGCAGCCGCGGGCGCCCGGGTCGGAGTTGGGCGGGACAGAGGGCGGAGCCTGGGGGGAAACACGCGTGAGACACGTGACGTGGGACACGTGACAGAGGTGAGTGACACACGCGACCCACTTCACACCACGAGGGACCTTTCTCACACTCCCGTGACCTATCTCACACACCCGTGACCTTTCTCACACTCCCGTGACCTTTCTCACACACCCGTGACCTTTCTCATGCACCCGTGACCTTTCTCACACGCTCGTGACCTTTTTGGCCCAACCGTGACCTTTCTCACACTCCCGTGACCTATCTCACACACCCGTGACCTTTCTGACACTCCCGTGACCTATCTCACACTCCCGTGACCTTTCTCACACACCCGTGACCTTTCTCACACATGCCCGGGACCTTTCTCACACTCCGTGACCTATCTCACACACCCGTGACCTTTCTCGCACAATCGTGCACACCACACGCGTGACCCCGCGCTCACCTCACCGTGGGCGCGAACGCTGACATCACAGCGCAGATCCGGGTCAGCGACGTCACAGGAGCGGACGATGACGTCATAGGAGTGGAGGGAGCGGTGACGTCACGCGTGAAACACGCCCCGCCACACGCGCGTCACATGACCGGGGTCACGACCCCGCCCCGCACGGTGTCCTCGCTCACACCGGATCCGCAAGGTCCCTGCGGGGTGGGACACACGCGTGTGCGAGCGTGAGGTCACGCGTGCTTGCGTCTCTGTCTGTTCCCGCGCACGCGTGTCGGGTCCGGGACTTTCGGGGTCACCGAGCACAGCACCCGGGGGGACTGAGTCCTAAGCACCCAGCACCACGGCTGCTGGAGCCCTGAGTCCTGGGGGGAACTGAGCACTGCACTATGAGCACTCGCGGGGAACGAGGGGGACTCAGCGCTCAGCACCTCTGGCGGATGAGAAATCCGCAGGGGGGGGGGACTGGGCGCCGAGTCATCGGCATCCGGGGGCAGAGAGGGCTCAGCACAGCACCCAGGGGAGCAGAGAACTCAGCACAGCACCCAGGAGTACTCAGCACAGCACCCAGGAGTACGCAGCACAGCACCACAGGGGACTAAGCACAGCACCTGGGGGACTAAGCACAGCACCCAGCACCTTAGAGGACTCGGTACAGGACCCAGCACTCGGGAGAACTTAGCACAGCACAGGACTCAACCTAGCACCTGGGTGGGCTCAGCCAAGGATCCAGAAAGACTCAGCACAGCACTCATCACTCGGGAGGACTGAACACAGCATCCGGTACCCAGGATAACTCAGCCCAGCTCCCAGCATTCGGGAGGACTCGGCACAGCACCCGGGGTGAGGGAGAAACTCAGCCCAGCACCCAGCACATCATAGGACTAAGCCCAGCACCCAGGGAACTGAGCACAGCACCTTGACACTAAGCGCAGCGCCTGGGTACTCAGCACAGCACTCAGTCCCCAGCATCCAGGAGTACTCAGTCCCCAGCACCCGGATCACCCAGACCCCAGCACCCCCACCCCGTATCTGACCCCCGATCACTGACTCAGCCAAGATCCCCATCGCACGCGTGTTTCCTTCCCCCCAAAAAAGCCTGGGCCGGGCGTGGAGGCCCAGCTCAGTCCCCGGGGTGCTCGGCGCTTAGTACCTGGGGCGCTCGGTGCTCAGTCCACTTCCACTGAGTGCTCGGTGCTCGGTCCCTGCGGTGCTCAGTGCTGAATCCGCTGGGTGCTTGGTGCTTAGTATCTGGGGTACTAGGAAGACAAGGAAGGTCACGAAACGATCAGTTGTAGGGAGGACTCAGCTCCCAGCACCCAGGGGAACTCAGCTCCCAGCACCCAGGGGGAATCAACTCACCAAAGGCCCCGCGCGGTGTCCTCGCTCACACCGGATCCGCCCGGTCCCTGCGGGGTGGGGGGAGGGGACACACGCGTGTGCGAGCGTGAGGTCACGCGTGCTTGCGCCTCTGTCTGTTCCCGCGCACGCGTGTCGGGTCCGGGAATTCCCGGGGGGACTGAGTCCTGGGGAGGACTGAGCACTGCACTATGAGCACTCGCGGGGAACGAGGGGGACTCAGCGCTCAGCACCTCTGGCAGATGAGAAATCCAGTGAGGGACTGAGCGCGGAGCCATCGGCACCCGGGGGCGGGGAGGACTCAGCACAGCACCAAGGGGAGCAGAGAACTCAGCACAGCACCCAGGAGTACTCAGCACAGCACCAGGGGGACTAAACACAGCACCCAGCACCTTAGAGGACTCAGTACAGAACCCAGCACTCGGGAGAACTTAGCACAGCACAGGACTCAACCAAGCACCAGGGTGGGCTCAGCCAAGGATCCAGAAAGACTCAGCACAGCACTCATCACTCGGGAGGACTGAACACAGCATCCAGTACCCAGGATAACTCAGCCCAGCTCCCAGCATTCGGGAGGACTCAGCACAGCACCCGGGGGCAGGGAGAAACTCAGCCCAGCACCCAGAGGACTCAGCATAGCATCTTAACATAAGCACAGCGCCTGGGTACTCAGCACACCACTCGGGATAACATAGCACAGCACCCAGCACCAGGAAGAATTCAGCACAGCACCCACATCACCCAGCCCCCTCACCCCAAATCTGACTCCCCGACCGCTGACTCAGCCGAGATCCCCATCGCCCCCGCATGTTTCCTTCCCCCCCAAAAAAACCTGGGCCGGGCAGGGAGGCTTAGCTCAGTCCCCCGGGTGCTCGGCACTTAGTACCAGGGGTGCTCGGTGCTCAGTACCTGTGGTGCTCAGTGCTGATCTGCTGGGTGCTTGGTGCTTAGTACCTGGGGTGCTGGGTCCCCACAGTGCTCAGTGCTGAATCCGCTCAGTGCTTGGTGCTGAATCCACTGGGTGCTTGGTGCTGGGTCCCCACAGTGCTCGCTGCTTAGTACCTGAAGTGTTGGGTGCTCGGTCTGCTTGGTGCTTGGTGCTGAGACTGCTAGGTGCTTAGTGCTTGATCCCTGTGGTACTGGGTGCTCGATCCTCGCACTGCTCGGTGCTCAGTCCCCGCTGTGCTGGGTCCTCGGTCCCCACGGTGCTAGGTACTTACTACCTTGGGTGCTTGGTCCCCGTGGTGCTCAGTGCTGAATCTGCTGGGTACTTGGTGCCCGGTGCTTAGTACCTGGGGTGCTAGGAAGACAAGGAGGAAGAAGGTCACGAAACGATCAGGTGCAGGGGGGACTCAGCTCCCAGCACCCAGGGGGGACTCAGCCCCCAGCACCCAGGGGGACTCAGCTCCCAGCACCCAGGGGACTGAGCACCAAGCACGCAGGGGGACTCAGCTCCCAGCACCCAGGGTGCTGGCCTAAGTCATCAAATGCGGACTCCACCCTCACTAAACACTGATCCCCGAGGAGTGAGAACCTAGAACCCGGGAGGACTCAGCACAGCACCCAGCCCCAGGAGGACTCAGCACAGCACCCAGCCCCCAGCCCCCCACCCCGTATCTGACCCCGATCTCTGACTCAGCCGAGGTCCCCATCGCCCCCGCGCGCACTTCCTCCCCTGACTTCCCCAAAAAAACCAGGGCCGGGCGGGGAGGCCGAGCTCAGTCCCCGGGGTGATTGGCGCTCAGTACCTGGGGCGCTCGGTGCTGAATCCGCTGGGTGCTTGGTGCTCGGTGCCGGGTCCCCACGGTGCTCGGTGCTTAGTACCTGGAGTGCTGGGTGCTTGGTCTGCTTGGTGCTGGGTGCTCGGTCCCCGCTGGGTGCTGGGTGCTCGGTCCCCGCTGGGTGCTGGGAGCTCGGTCCCCGCGGTGCTGGGTGCTCGGTCCCCGCTGGGTGCTAGGAGCTCGGTCCCCGCGGTGCTGGATGCTCGGTCCCCGCTGGGTGCTGGGAGCTCGGTCCCCGCTGGGTGCTGGGTGCTCGGTCCCCGCGGTGCTCGGTGCTTAGTACCTGGAGTGCTGAGTGCTTGGTCTACTTGGTACTGAGTCCGCTGGGTGCTGGGAGCTCGGTCCCCGCTGGGTGCTGGGTGCTCGGTCCCCGCTGGGTGCTCGGTGCTCGGTCCCCGCTGGGTGCTCGGTCCCCGCTGGGTGCTGGGTGCTCGGTCCCCGCTGGGTGCTCGGTGCTCGGTCCCCGCTGGGTGCTGGGTGCTCGGTCCCCGCGGTGCTGGTGCTCGGTCCCCGCGGTGCTGGTGCTCGGTCCCCGCTGGGTGCTCGGTGCTCGGTCCCCGCTGGGTGCTCGGTGCTCGGTCCCCGCCCGCCATGCCCTGCGCGGGCGCGTCCTCCATCGCCGTCATCCTCCTGCTGCAGCTCCGCATCCGGGAGACCGCGGGTGAGTGCGGGGGTCACGAGGGGTTACCGGGGTCGCGGTGACGTCAGAGGGGGCGGGTTCTTCCCGCGTCCGGGGTCCAGGCGGGCGGAAGTGGCCGCGGACCGGAAGTCCCTCCCCTCCCCCGGGCCGCGCTCGGCGTCTCCCGCGCGCCCCGGCCCCGCCGCTGACGTCACCGCGACCCCCGTGACCCCGGCCCAGGTGACGTCACCGTCGTCTGCCGCGACCTGCGGGACGTGGAGGTCGCGTGGGACCCGGCGGAGCACGCGGGGGCGAACCTCAGCCTGACGTGGCGGTGCGTGTGACGTCGTCGTCGGGGCCCCGCCCATCCCCTCGTCAAACTTCCTGTCCGGGCCGCTCGGCCCCATGGGAAATGTAGTTCGGGAAAGCGGGGAAGGGAACCTGGGTGTAGGGGCCGAGAACGGGGTCTCGGGGACTACGAACATGGCGGCGGAGGCACTTCCGGTGAAGCCCACAGCACTTCCCATCACCGCCGCTGCGCTCCATGGGAAATGTAGTTTCTGTGACCTCGTCTCGGAATCTCGGCTCTGCGGGCTGAGAAACGCGGTCTCGGGGACTACAACCATGGCGGAAGTGTCACACTTCGCTTCCTGTCACCGCCGCTGGGCATGATGGGAAATGTAGTTTTGGGGGAACCCTTGAGAAACCCGGGGAACTGCAGACCTGGCGGAACGTGCACTCCTGGTGACGTCTCCATCACGTTCGCCTCCCATGATCCCCCGCTCTTCCCCCTCACCCGCACCCCGCAGCTACGACTCCCGGGAGCCCCCGCGGCCCTGTCCCCGCTATTACCTGTCAGGCTCTGGCGTCACTTCCGGCTGCGTCCTCCCCGCCCTGCCCCTGCGCTCCCTGGAGATTGACGTGCGCCGGGGGGCGGGGCCTCCCGTGTTTCACTGGAAGGGGATGGCGTCGGCCTTCCGTGAGTGACAGGAGGGGGCGGGGCCTGGATATGGGAGGGGGCAGCGCCTGGGGATAGGAGGGCAGGGCCAGGGTATGGGATGGGAGGGGCCTGGAGGTGGGTGGGCGGGGCATGGGTTTGTGTGGGCGGGGCCAAGAGTCAGAAGGGCGGGGCCTGGGGTTGAGTGGGCGGGGCCAGTGTTCCACTGGAATAAGTGGGGCCCATGACCAATGACTGACAGCTATCTTCCCCTCTTGTCCCTCCCCCCAGTGAAGCCCCGCCCCCCAAGCAACCTCACGCTCCATTGGCTGAAGGACGATGACGCCGTCCGCGTCACATGCCCCGCCCTCCCCCTCCGTGGACTCGACTACGTCATCCAGCACCGCGGGCCTGGGGACGAGGACTGGGTGGTGAGCGGGGTGATGTCATAGGGTGTTCCCAGCCTGCAGCGGGGCAGGTTGGGGTGATGTCATGTCGTCATGATCCCACATGCAACAGGGCGTGTGGGTGACGTCATCAGTTCCCAGAGATGTCATTGTCCCAGCATGCAGTGGGAAGAGGTGGCGTCACCCGGGTCCCAGCATGCAGCGAGGCGGGGTGGGTGACGTCATCTTGGTCCCGACAACTTCCTGCCCCCCCACGCAGGCCTCCGCGGCCCCAGCGCCCTCCTGTAACGTCACGGTGGGCGGGGTCGACCCCGCCCGCTGCCTCGACTTCCGGGCCCGGGCGGCCCCGCGGGAATCGGTCTACGGGGGACACGTGTGGCCCAGCGACTGGAGCCCCGTGACGCGGTGGTGGGCAGGTGTGTGACGCGTGCGGGGCGGGGCCTGGGGCGATGACGTCACGGGGCGGGGCCCGAGGGCGGGCTCTTACGTCATCGCCACCTCGCCTGACCCCTCGATCGCCCCGCCCCTTTCACCTTCTCCCCCCCCCCAGACTCCTGCCGCCAGGCCCCGCCTACACCCTGGTCCCCGAAGCTGCCGGTCGCCTGTAGCCTCATGACCCTGGTGACGTCACTGCTGCTGCTCCTGGCTCTGTGGAGGCTGCAGAGGTGCAGGGGGCGGGGCCCGGGGAGGGGGCGGGGCATTCAGTGCTAGGCGGGACTTATGGGAGGAGTGGGCAAGGCCTAGAGAATGAGGAGGCGGGGCCTGGAGGGGAGAGGGCGGGCTCACAGGGGACAGTGACGTCACCCGGCTTGGGCCTTTCCCCCGCTGGAGGGAGGGGGCGTTGACGTCACTTCTGGCCCCGCCCCCCTCAGGGCCAAGCGCGGTTTCCTCCCCTGGGTCCCCGACCCCAAGGGCGGCTTCCGGGGTCTCTTCGAGCGGCATGGCGGGAACTTCCAGGTACTCAACCCACTTCCTGTCTGTTCTTGCACCTGCTCCCAGCCCCGCCCTCTCAGTTCCAGCCCCGCCCACTTACCCTTAACCACGCCTCCTCGCTCCCGGCCCCGCCCCCTCACTCCCGGCCCCGCCCCCAGGCCTGGATCACCCAGGACGTGGCTCCGCCCCTGAAGCCAGAAGCCACTGACCCCGCCGCTGACCCTGCCGAGGTCGCCCTGGTCCTGGAGCATCATGGGAAGGGGGCGGAGTCAGAATCGGCCCCTGGATCTCCTGGCCTCCCCCTCCAAAGGGCAAGGGGCGGGGACCTGGTGACGGTGGGCGGGGCCACCTTCCGGTTGGACAGTGGCTCGTACATGACCTTGTGACCCCGACGTGACCCTGGTGTGAACCCCGGCGCCCGGCTAAAAGGAGGAGCCTTCCCGGAGGGCGGGGGGCACAGTGCATGCTGGGAAATAAAACTTCACACGCGAATTTTATGTGTTATGACGTCACCGTGAGGTTCGTAGGCGCAGGGTGACGCCTCGCCTTCCGAACTACATTTCCCAGAATTCCCTGCGGCTCCCTCTTCCTCACTTCCTACTGTCAAGCACTTTTTCCCTGATTGCCGGTATAAACAAGTGCTGGGCAGGAATAGAGCGCTGGGATAAAATGTGGGTTTCCCGGGGTAAACTACATCTCCCATGCCCTGGGGTCCCCGGGCATCTCACTTCCGGCTGTGAACTATGTAAACCAGTGCTGGCCTGGACTGCAGACCAGAACCCAATGTGCGCCTCCGAGGGTGAACTACATCTCCCAGCAGACCCTGCGGTCCCCTGGCCTCACACTTCCGGCTCTCATTTTGATTCCCGTTGTAAACCAGTGGGGCCGGGACTGCAGACCGGAGACCCAATGTGCTCCTCCGAGGGTGAACTACAACTCCCAGGGTGCCCTGGGATCCCCGGCATCTCACTTCCGGCTGTCATTCTGATTCCCGTTATAAACCAGTGGGGCCGGGACTGCAGACCTGAGACCCAATGTGGGCCTCCGAGGGGGAACTACACCTCCCAGCAGACTCTGCGGCCCCGGGCATCTCACTTCCGGCTGTCATTCTGATTCTCGCTATAAACCAGTGGGGCCGGGACTGCAGACCTGAGACCCAATGTGCGCCTCCGAGGCTGAACTACATCTCCCAGCATGCCCTGCGACTCACCCCTAAACCCTGTCCAGTGTCCTTAGCTGTCTGTCACGCAGACCGTCGGTACAAACGGAAGTGTTCGCCTCCGCGCCGGTTTCGCGTGCCGTGACCGTCACCGGGCTCCCGGGAGAACTACATCTCCCAAAAGGCTCGCCGTTGTTTCACTAAACTTCCGGTAGATTCCGGAAACGGCCCTGGCTGCCCCGTTCCTGAGCCGCCCATCGTGCTCGGTATGCGGCGATCTCCGGGGAAACTACGTCTCCCAGAAGCCTCGGTTGCTTTGCACCGAGCTTCCGGTACAGACCGGAAACGGCCCTGGCTGCCCCGTTTCTGAGCCGCCCACCGTGCTCGGTACGCGGCGATCTCGGGGGAAACTACGTCTCCCAGAAGCCTCGGTTGCTTTGCACCGAGTTTCCGGTACAGACCGGAAACGGCCCTGGCTGCCCCGTTCCTGAGGGCCCCACCGTGCTCGGTACGCGGCGGTCTCGGGGGAAACTACGTCTCCCAGAAGCCTCGGTTGCTTTGCACCGAACTTCCGGTACAGACCGGAAACGGGGCCGGCTGCCCCGTTCCTGAGGGCCCCACCGTGCTCGGTATGCGGCGATCTCGGGGGAAACTACGTCTCCCAGAAGCCTCGGTTGCTTTGCACCGAGCTTCCGGTACAGACCGGAAACGGCGCTGGCTGTCCCGTTTCTGAGGCCTCCACCGTGCTCGGTGTGCGGCGATCTCGGGGGAAACTACGTCTCCCAGAAGCCTCGGTTGCTTTGCACCGAGCTTCCGGTAAAAACCGGAAACGGCCCTGGCTGCCCCGTTCCTGAGGCCCCCACCGTGCTCGGTATGCGGCGATCTCGGGGGAAACTACGTCTCCCAGAAGCCTCGGCCGCGTTCCACCGAGCTTCCGGTACAGACCGGAAACGGCGCTGGCTGCCCCGTTCCTGAGGCCCCCACCGTGCTCGGTACGCGGCGGTCTCGGGGGAAACTACGTCTCCCAGAAGCCTCGGTTGCTTTGCACCGAACTTCCGGTACAGACCGGAAACGGGGCCGGCTGCCCCGTTCCTGAGGTTCCCACCGTGCTCGGTACGCGGCGATCTCAGTGGACACTACAACTCCCAGAAGCCTCCGCGGTTCTCCCCGGAAGTCCCACCCCGCCCCTGTCGCCAAGGCTTCCGCCTCCGTCATTGGCCGCTTCCCGTCCGTGCCGGGCCAATCAGCGCGCGCGGGGGGAGGGGGCAGCGCTGAGGGGGCGGGGCCCGGGCTGCCTCGACCCCGGCGTCCTCTGCGCGCGCCCGGGAGGAACCGGGGGGAACCGGTGGGAACCGGTCCGCGCCGGCGCCGCGTGGTCGTGGTGGTTGTTGTTTGTTCGCCGCGGAAATTTACTCAGCGCGGTTTTATTTTATTTTATTTATTTTTAATTTTTAAATCCGGTTTTTTCCGGATTTTTTTTTTTTGCGGTTCGGTTTTTCTCGGGTTCGGGTCCCGGACGGATGCGCGCGCAGCCGCAGGTACGGGGCGGGGGGCGGCGGGCGGCGGGGGCCGGGGTTGGAAACGTAAATTGGATTTTGTTTTAGTTTTTGGTTTTAATTCGGTGAGAATTGGGGTTTTTTTATTTATTTTTTTAATTTTCCTCCTTCAAGGTTGAATTTTTTTTATTTTTTTTTTTTCCCTCCCCCGCCGCCGCCGCCATCTTGGCCCCGAGGCCGCGCGGGAGGGGGAGGGGAGGGGAGGGGGCGCCGCGCGCGGGGCCCGGGTCCCATCCGGGCTTTTTTATTCCGTTTTAATTCGGTTTAAATCAGACATCTGGATTTTAATTCTGGTTTTTTTTTTTTTATTTTTTTCCTTGCCATCCATCCGGGCTTTTTTTTTTTTAAAAAAAAAAATTTTAATTTTAATTTCATTTAATTTCGATTTTTATTCCAGTTTCTATTTTTCCCTCCCTCCGGCCCCGATTTTATTTATTTTTATTTTTTTTTCCTCCCCCTCCCCTCCCCCCCGGTTTCCATTTTTCCCTCCCCCTAAAAAAAAATCTTTAATTTCGTTCCCTTCATTTTTAAATTTTCTGCTCCTTCTTTTTTTTTCCTATAATTTACATTTATTTTGTTTTATTTTCCCCGCAGAGCCGCGTGCGCCGGGGTGGGCGGGAGGGGGAGGGGCCGGCGCCGCTGCGCTCATTCATTCGTTCACCTCCTTCATTCGTTCACCCCCGCGCGGCTTCTCTCTTTTTTATTTTTATTTTTATTTTATTTTCTGATCCCGGATTTGGCGCAGTGCGCGGCGCCGGGCGGGGGGGCGGGGTCTCCACGGAGCTGTCAATCACCCCGCGGTCCCGCCCCCGTCATGGACCCGGGCCCGGAGCGCGGTGCCTTTGAGTCCCGGTCGGGTGTTTTGATTTTTCTTTATTTTGTTTTTTTTTTTTCCCCGTTTTTTTTTCCATCATATGATTAATTAATTTTCATGGTTGATTTTTTTTAAAATTATTTTCACGTTTTAAGTTTTTATTAAATGATATTTACTTTATAAATGTTCAAGTGTTTAATTTTATTAAATGTAATTGTTGAATTTTAATGTTTATTTAAGTGTTTAATTTTATCAAATGTAATTGAATTTTATGCTGTCTATTTTATGCTTTAATTTTTTGTTTTATATTGTATTCTTTTTTTAATTAACTTTTTTAATATAAACGTTTTATAAATATTCGCAATTAAATCATGGCTTAACTTTTTAATTTTTAAATTTTCACGTCTTGAATTTTTATTAAATATTCGCGATGACATCCCCCGAATTTTTGTTAATGGCTTTTACTAACCATTTTTTTTACGAATAATTGTTTACCTAAATTTATTAAATTTGATTATTTAATCTTATATTTAATATCTCTTTTACATTTTTATTTTCCATTGTATATTTTATTTATTCCTATATTTTAATTAAGTTTATTTAGTATAAATATTTTATGCGTATTTTATAAATATTCACACGATTAAATCCCTTACAAAGTTGTGTTTCGCCGCGTCGCCCGCTGTGACGTGTTTCGTGTGTCCCGTGTATCATGATGTCCGACACGCGTGATCACGAATCATCCCATGCTAAGTGTGATTTCCTAAATAGAAAAATCTGCACACAAAATATGGTTTCAATTTCACGTCGTGTTCCCCATCACACGTGTCACGTATGATCCGTGGAGGGCGCTTTGTGCTCCCAGGTAGACATTGCACCACACACGTGCACACTCACACGGGGCGTGAGGATTCGTGTTTCACGTTTTATTTGTGTTTTGTTTGTATTGTTTTTAAGGATCGGAATCCGGTTCCGTGTGGAGGATCCGCGACATTCTCTCCTCGTGTGCGCGAAATCCCGCCGGGGGAATTCATCCCGCGTTTGTGAGTGCGCGCCGTGGCATGTGCACGCGTGTTGTGGCGACACGCGTGTGAGGTTCACATGTTGCTAAATCTTTACACTGATACCAGACCCGTGAGAGCTCACATGTGTCTGCACGTCAGCGGCGCGGATGAAGTTCTGAGTGCGCGTCTTAAGTGTGCACGAAGTCGCTGCTTAAACGTTAGATTTTTATTTGTATCAAATTCCTGCATACGTGTCTATCACTAACGTGTAACATACATGTCATACACACGGCTCTGGGCCTTATGTGTGGTTAAGGATACGTGTTCCGGGCTCACGTCTGATTGTGATATAAATGTAGCGTGTGCCCCTGCTGACAATGATCCGTGTCACACGCACATCACACGCATTGCTCTGGGCCTGCGTCTTTACACGGATTCACGATGTCCGTGTGTGTTACATGCGTGACCCTGGGCCTGTGTGTGCAGCGATTTAGTTACGATGTGCACATGTTGTAACTTGATTCACGTGTATAAAATATTCAGGCCTAGCATTATGCGTGTAACACGTGTTTTATGTATGAACGTGTACACGTGAAAAGCGTGTTTTTATTTTAGAACGTGCAGTGTACAAAGGAAACAGAGCCGGGCGTGTACATATAACACATGTGGACACACGTATAATGTGTGCACAGCTCTGCGCTCGCGTCTCTGCCACGCTGCATAATTGTCATAAACGTGTGTTTTATATGTAAATAGCAGGCCCGCCGTCACACATGTCGTGTGTGAAAAGCGTGTTTTTGCCTGTGAACACGGTGTGTGCCTACAGAGATAAAAAGGCTGAGTTGTATGCATACATCACATACACATGTACGTGTGGCTCATGCGTGACTCTCGCTCCGTATCTGTAACACGGATGGCGTGTGGTTGGAATCACGTAAACGTTCTACGCCCAGTGTGACACCGTGTGTGTCGCCGTACGCTTGTCTCTTCGCACGTGTGCATGAAGAGCAACGTTGTATGGACACGTGTGTAACCGTGGGCCCTTTGTCTTCGCACACATGTAGTCGTGTACTGTCACGCTTTACAGACGCATTTTCTGCACAGTTGTGGGCCTGGGTCACACGTGCGCGTATAACTTTTGCGTGTGTGCAGGGAGAACGGCGTTTTCCATGCATGCCTACCATCGCATGTATGCACGTAAAACACATTTACATGCGCGCACAGCTCTGTGCCCGTGTCTGTTTATTCATGGTGTACATGCAACATGTGCGACGTGTGCTTAACATGCAATGTCGCTTGCCTGACACCATACGCACGGCTGCAGCCCGTGTCCATGTAGCATCCACGTGTACACGCCATTCCACATGTGTCTCCAGCCCGTGGCCTCTGGTTTTCCGTGTGTGTATGGGTAACAGTTTACACGCATATTCCATGCATAACCCGGGGCTTGCAGGCGTGTAGCTGTGCAGCCGTGTTATAAGCATGTGATATGTTTCCTACGTGCAGAGAGATATGGGCCTGGAAGTGTGCGTGTAACGTGAAAAAAGTTTGTTTGAACGTAGGGCGTGTACACATAAGCTTACATGCGTGTTTCTGGGCCCGCATATGTATGAGTGTAGAGCGTGTTCATAGAAAAAGACGTGCACACGTAATCTTACACGCGTGACTCTAGGCCCGCCTCTGTGTCACTGTACACGGAACTGTGACGTGCATATAAATTATCCACATCACATGTGCTCACTAACGCACGCTAAAGACGTCACGGATCCTCAACACGAGAACAGGTTCCAATCCTAAGAAAGAAAATAGGAAACATGGATCGCTCTCGGCCTCTATCTTCACACGTTTGTGCGTCACACTTTACATGCATGTTGTATGCGTCGCTCTGAGGCCGTATGTGAATCACCACGGTTGAGACGTGTGCACTCGTGTGAGCAGCCCTGGGCTGGGTCTTTTACAGCTGGGTGTGAACGTCACGTCGCCTTAATACGTGATCGGGATATAAGCGTGTGTGTTACGTGTGTGGAGAGGTGCACGCCGGGCGTCAGGCACAGAGCTAAACAGGACAAGCGTGAACATGCTCCTCCTTGGCCAGTGGTCCCTTCAGCTCCACTTCACACGTGTTTACATGCCATTTACACACATGTGCACACGCTTCCGTGACCCACACTCCAGTACAAATGTGTGGCATTCACACTTGTGTGTACACACTTAGTTCCATGACGCGTCATCTGTGTGTTGCGTGTGCACATATGTGTATCCACAGCTCGCTGTGACCCCTCACCTTGCACGTGTGTGTACACGATACCACGCTGTGACGTGGGCTCTGTCCCATATGTGTACGTATACACGTGTACGGACGTGTGTGTGGCCCATCGAGCAGACACGTGTGTGGGTGCTGATTCACCCGTGGTTCCCTTCCATGTGTGTATACGACACGTGTATTTGTACACACAAACAATGTGCATGTAACACGTGGATACACGTAAGCAATACAAGTGTGGCACACACATACCTACCCGCACATAAATCACGTATGCACGTTTGCAGCCGTGGCGGGGTTACACTGAGAACATGTGTCACACACATGCGCACAGATAGATTGCATGTGCACACGTGCAGCCTCTGGTCTTTCGGGCTGGGATTCGAACTTGCGTCCTCCCTTCCCGGTGACACCGCAACCACCCGTGTGTCCGTTGTTAGCGTTCACATGACGTGTGACTGCACGCGATCGCATGTTGCCCCTCACGCTAACACGAATGTCTTCTCTTCCCCCCCCCAGGCCTCGCACCCGAGTGCCCCGTACAGGGTGGGATGGCGCCTGACACGGTGACGGACACGTCGGAGCACACGCGTGACCCGGACACGACCCCGAGGGCCTCGGCGGTGACGTCGTCGTAGCATCGCCCGTGGCGTGTGCTGATGCATGTGCTGACATGTGGTGTCGGTGAAAGGTGACCGCCGGGCGTTCGTCCACACACACACGGGCCATGCGTGTGCTGTCATCGGGCAACATCACCGTCATCGCATGACATCACCGCATATTCTGTCGGTCGTTCTTCTGTACACGTGATGTAGGTTCCCGTGTTCTGCACGTGTCCTTGTCTTTTTTTTTTCACGTGTTTCATGGATTCACACATTTACTCACGTGTTTTACAGCTCAGCCCAGCTCATCGTTTATTTCTACATACAGACCGGTGGCGTGTGCAGATCACGCTTTAGCGTGTTCGTTACGCATTTGGACATTGATCACGCGTGTGCGTGGCTGTTTTTTTTCCCTCGCGGTTTAGACATGCAGAACGATTTACGTTTTCGTATGTTTTACGTGTGTGTTTTCCACACGTGTCGTTAGCTCCTGGTTTGTCATCATCCTCTGTCACGGGTTCACTTGTACGTTCAGCCGTTTTCATTCGGTTCATGTATTAAAGTCGCTCGGTTTCCCACGTTTGTTTCCTGCATGTTTTCATCACACACAACCGGTCGCTCCACCTCGCTCACGTGTTCTCTCCGTGTGAAGCACTCATTTCCATTCCCCGTGTTTCCATCAGTTTTTTTCCCCGCATTTCACACGTTTACAGCAATGACACGGAATCTGATGTCATGCGTGTGCTGGTGGGGTGGGACACTGTGTGACATGGTTCCCCGTGTCGTGATGCCGCTCCTGTTCCCATGGCTCACATGACTTAATTTCCCGTGTCCTGTGTCATCCCGATCCCGTGTTCCCCGCAGGCTGCTGCGCTCCAGGTGATGTCACTGAACACGGATGTCAGGGTAAGCGTGTTTGCTTCTGGGCTGGCGAGGATGAGTCTGTTTTAGGCCATACGTGTACATGGTGTGTGAGCACGTGTGTGCACGAACACGGCTTTGCACATGTATGGCATGTGTGATTTCCATACAGGGGACAGGAGGCGTGATTTCATGTTTATGTGTGCGAGTCCATGTGTTTGGTGGCGTCTCTGTGCATGATCCCATGTGCATCCGTGTGCACGAATCCTCGTTTGGCCGGCCTGTGTGGAAGAATGTCTCACGTTCATACGCATGTGACTCCATGTTTGACTCACGTGTAGCAGTGACACTGCATCATACGTGTGTTCATGGATTACACGTGTGCGTTGGTGTGTATCACTCGCATGTGGACAGGACGCTGGTAGTCAGGTGACATGGTCATAGTTGTACGCGTGTGTGCACGTGAATGGATGCGGGAGTCTGGGAGTAACCGTGTGTACATGCGTGTGTGCACTGGAGATGACACAGAAAGACAAGGCCACTTGACGTGGGGCACAGGACACGTGTAATTCACAATCTTGTGCGCATTGACGAAAACGTAAAATACGTGCTATACACGTGCTGTGTCCAACATGCGTGCAGACACCTGTAGGTTCACATGTTTCGCTCCCCTTCACGTTAGGCTGGCGCGTGTGCACGTCGGTGTGTGCGTGTCTGTGTACACAGGTAGACGTCTCACGCGCAAGTGTGACTGCGTACGCGTATGTACACTTCGCATGTACATATGAGTCAACACGAGATCACGTTGTGATTTTACGCAGGGCAGTATTTAACGTGTCTGTGCACACGGGTGTTTCTGCCTGTCACAGCGCATTCACGTTTACATGCAACGCACGTACATTCGCATGTCACATATGACACAGACACACATGAGGCCACATGTGGGCGTTAATGTTCTCATTTAAGTGAGGCTGCACACGTGTGTGTTCACAGACGTGTATACACATTGGTTCCACTTAATGTTTCTGTGTACGTGTGTGATGTGTGCATGATGTGGCATGTGCAGTTCTACACATCACACGTGTAACATGCATCTGGGAATCGGCCGTTTGTAGGCATGCACAACGCGTGTAGCTGCCGATTGTCCTGCCTGTTCACGCATCACATACGAAATGGGAAGAACATATCAACACACGATGTCACGCGTGTGCCCGGCTCTCACCGCCCCTATTCTCTCCCATCAGGCCGAGCGGCTGTCGAGGACGCTGGGAGCCACTCGGCCATGACCGACAACTCCGCGGACCAATCCCGCGCGGCCCCGCCATGAGGAGGCCCCGCCCGCCTGGCGCCTTCACGCGTGTGCTCGCCGGCCTCTGACCCCCAATCCCACCCCGTCACGCGTCTTCACGCGTGTACCCTCCCCACCCGCCCCCATGGCCCCATGGCCGCTGGCGTGTAGTGTGTGGGCGCTGGCGTGTTGCGTGTTGCTGGTGTGTCCCACGTGGGCGTCGCCGCCGGCTCCCGTGGTGAGCACACGGTACGGGAAGCTGCGTGGGCTCCGCGTGCCCCTGCCGGGTGGGGTGTTGAACCCCGTGGATCAGTTCCTGGGCGTCCCGTATGCAGCGCCACCCACGGGCGAGCGCCGGTTCCAGCCGCCCGATCCGCCGTCTGCGTGGCCCGGTGTGCGCGACGCCACGCGGTTCGCGCCCGTGTGTCCGCAGCCCCTGGACGAGCGCGCACTGCCGCGGGACATGCTTCCCGTGTGGTTCACGGCGGACGCGCTGGCTGCGCACGTGCGGGAGCAGAGCGAGGACTGCCTGTTCCTCAACGTCTACACGCCGGCGGGTGAGCGGTTGCACACGCGTTACGCGCTTACTACATGCTTAGTACATGCTCATTGCACTGGATGTCATGGTTCCTACATGGGATGATGTGGTTAGTACACGTATGATGTCAGAACACGGATGATGTCATGGGGTGAGGACAGGAAGTGACTGACGGACGCCTCAGGCTTGGGATGACGTCACGAGGACGGGGTGCACACGGAGTGACATCATCAGTATGGAGGTCGAGGGTCACAAGTCACCGTGTCTCAGTATCACACAATTTCCGGTGTCGCTCGGATCACGTGTGTGCGGTCACGTGATCCCATTTTTCTTTTCTTGCACACGACCCCGAATCCCGTTTTTTTCTCCTCCGTCCCGGTTTTCCCGAAGCCCACACGCGATCATGCATGACCCCGGTTTCTCGAGTTTTCCATTTTGCCGTCTTTCTCTCTCGCTTTTCCTGACCTTTTTTGACATGCGTGTCGGTCGCCGACTCCCTGTTAATTTTTTTTCTCCCCCCCTCGGACCCAGGCGCCAACGTAGGGAAAATCGCCGGCGACATCACGGGGCGTGAGCGCGGTGACGACGAAGGTATCGGGTTTTTTAATCGACTTCATCGGTTTTATCGATTTCATCGGTTTTGTTTTTCCAATTTCTTTTTATCGTTTTTATCGTTCTTTGTGGTTTTTATTGATTTTATAGTCTTTATCGATCTTAATCGATTTTCTCGTCTTTCTTTTTTCTTCGATTTCTTTTTATCGATTTTTTTTGGCCTCTGCCGCGCTAGGCCCCCGATGCATGAACTCTTATTTTTTTTAACCGTGTCCACTGTGTCCTGGGCCGGTTGCACACGTGTGTCGTCCGCCCCACGTCCTATTCTTCTCGTCATGGCTGAACACGGACCCCGTGGCATGTTCTGTGACCCCACACGTGACCCACAGTTTTTGCTCGCGGTCACGGGGCTTGCTGCCTCCTCATCCCGTGTGCGCAGCGCCCACCACGCGTGTTCTCCTCTGCCACGGGTTTCCTTGCGGGACCCTGGTATTTGCATAAATCTGAATAGTCATCGCTTGATTTTTGCATACCTGAATATTCATGAGGGGATTCGCAGCAGGAAGTAGGGCTGGAAGTAGGGCAGGAAACAGGAAATGGCAGGGAAGCAGGGTCGCCCGCCCCCGCCCCACGTGACCCCCGTGACCCCGCAGACGCCCGCGACCCCGGCGACCCCGGGAGGAAGCCGGTCATGGTCTACATCCACGGCGGCTCCTACATGGAAGGCACCGGGAACCTGATCGACGGCAGCGTCCTCGCCAGCTACGGCGACGTCATCGTCGTCACCGTCAACTACCGGCTGGGCGTGCTGGGTGAGACCCCGACCCCCGACCCCTGACCCGCCTCACGTGTGTGCCTGGCATGCGCTTGGCGTGTGTTTGGCGTGTTCCTTGCGTGTGCATGACTCCCATCACTTATTGTGACCCCACTGTGACCCCTGGCGACCCCCCCCATGATGCCATGACCCTGCCCCGTGCCATATGTGTGAAGTACGCAGTGTGTGACTAGTGTGTGCTTCACGTGTGTTTAGCGTGTGCATGACTCCCATCACTTCCTGAGACCCCATGTGACCTCGATGGCCCTGCCCCATGTCACATGTGTGATGTGTGCAGCGTGTGCATGACTGCCATCCCTTCCTGTGACCCCCATGACCCTGGCCCATTTCACATGTATGACATGTGCAGCGTGTGACTAGTGTGTACTTGGTGTGTGCTTGGCTGCTTTTGGCATGTGCTTAGCGTGTTCTTAGCATGGGCATGACTCCCATTAGTTCCTTGACCCGCCATGATTTCCCCCATGCCACTTGTTGGATGGGTCCTTGTTGTGTGATCCTGGCATGTGCTGAGCATCTACTTGGTGTGTGCTTAGCATGTGTTTAGCATGTGAACAATTCCCAACACCCCCTTGTAACCGTTGTGACCCCTGGGGACTCCCATGACCTCCCTTGATGCCCCTGACCCTGCCCCATGTCCCATGCACGATGTGTGTACCATGAGCTTAGCATGTGCTCAGCGTGTTTGACCCCCCCGCGACCCCGCCCGCACCGCAGGCTTCCTGAGCACGGGCGACCAGGCCGCCAAGGGGAACTACGGGCTCCTGGACCAGATCCAGGCGCTACGCTGGGTGGAGGAGAACGCGGGCGCCTTCGGCGGGGACCCCGAGCGCGTGACCGTGTTCGGCTCGGGCGCCGGCGCCTCCTGCGTCAGCCTCCTCACGCTGTCGCACTACTCGGAGGGTGAGCCCCGCGTGCGACCCCTGACCCCTGACCTAAGCGTGACACCCCCTTGGCCCTATGACCCCTCTGTGACCCCACCCTGACCCCCGTGTGACCCTAACCTGACCCCGTGTGACCCCTCTGTGTGACCCCCGTGACCCCACGCTTATTCTATGACCCCACCCTGACCCGGTGTGACCCGACCCTGACCCCCCGTGACCCCGTGTGACCCCTCAGTGTGACCCCCGTGACCCCACGCTTATTCTATGACCCCACCCTGACCCAGTGTGACCCCACCCTGACCCCCTGTGACCCCCCGTGTGACCCGACCCTGACCCCCCGTGACCCCGTGTGACCCCTCTGTGTGACCCCCGTGACCCCACGCTTATTCTATGACCCCACCCTGACCCCCTGTGACCCCCCGTGTGACCCGACCCTGACCCCCCGTGACCCCGTGTGACCCCCGTGACCCCACGCTTATTCTATGACCCCACCCTGACCCGGTGTGACCCCACCCTGACCCCCCCGTGACCCCGTGTGACCCTTCGACCCCCCCCCCCAGGCCTGTTCCAGAAGGCCATCATCCAGAGCGGCACGGCGCTGTCCAGCTGGGCGGTGAACTACCAGCCCGCCAAGTACACGCGTGCGCTGGCGGAGCAGGTGGGGTGCGGGCCGGCGTCGGGGGACACGGCGTCGGGGGACACGGCGGCGCTGGTGTCGTGCCTGCGCGGCATGGGCTGGCGGGAGCTGTCGCGGCCGCGGGTGTCGCCGGCGGCCTACCACGTGGCGTTCGGTCCCGTGGTGGACGGGGACGTGATCCCGGACGACCCGCAGATCCTCATGGAGCAGGGCGAGTTCCTCAACTACGACGTCATGCTCGGCGTGAACCAGGGCGAGGGGCTGCGCTTCGTGGACGGCATCGTGGCCGGGGACGACGCGGACGACGCGGGGGACGCGTACGACGGCGACGCGGAGGACACGCGTGTGGAGGCGGAGAACACGCGTGTCGGCAGCAAGAACGCCCGCATCGGCGCGGACGGCGCGGACAACGCCTATGACGATGGGAACGCGCGCGTCGGTCGCGCGGGTAGCACGCGTGTCGACGCGGGTAACACGTACGACGAAGACGAGGTCGCGCGTGCCGGTAACAGGAACGCGCGCGCTGACGCGGACGTCGCGCGCGTCGACCCGGAGAGCACGCGTGTGGGCGGCGGCGTGTCGGCCGCCGACTTCGACCAGGCGGTGTCCGGGTTCGTGGACCGTCTCTACGGCGCCCCCGAGGGTGGGGACGCGCTGCGCGAGACGATCAAGTTCATGTACACGGACTGGGCGGACCGCGAGAGCGCGGCGTCGCGGCGGAAGGCGCTGGTGGCACTGTTCACGGACCACCAGTGGGTGGCGCCCGCCGTGGCCACCGCGGACCTGCACGCGCGGTACGGGTCGCCCACGTACTTCTACGCCTTCTGCCACCGCTGCCGGGGCGACGCGGACGGGAAGCCCGCGTGGGCCGACGCCGCGCACGGCGACGAGGTCCC
Organism: Arvicola amphibius; assembly: GCF_903992535.2. NCBI lineage: Eukaryota > Metazoa > Chordata > Mammalia > Rodentia > Cricetidae > Arvicola > Arvicola amphibius. The sequence goes on along the minus strand of NW_024582236.1, from coordinate 3,864 downwards.
CTACGTGTTCGGCGTCCCCATGGGCGGCCCCACCGAGGCCTTCGCGTGCAACTTCTCGCGCAGCGACGTCATGCTCAGCGCCGTCGTCATGACCTACTGGACCAACTTCGCCAAGACGGGGTACGTGTTCGCGGCGGGCGCGGGGGTCGCGGGGTCGCGGGGTCGCGGGGTCGCGGGGTTGGGGTGACCACAGGGTCAGGGTTAGGGTGATGTCATGTTGGGGCGGGGTTGGGTGAGGTCACGATGGGGTCATCACGGGGTCACGGTGGGGTCTTTGGGCTGTGGTTGCTCTAGTGGGCAGGACGACATCACGCGTGACCTTACGTGCGGCATCAATGCTGTCACCAGTTTAAGTGCGTGACGTCATCGTTCCGTGTGCAGTAATATTACGTGTCACACGCATGACGCCATCGGTACAGGCGCGACGTCAGGCGTGAAAATTGTGACATCAGCTCGTGTACGATGCCACGTCACATGCATGAATTCATCTGTTACGTGCATGGCATCACACGCCAAGCACACGACCTGGCATGTCGCGTTCATGAGGTTCACGCGTTTCGTGAAAGATGCCAGCAGCCGGACGCGCGACATCGCACAACAGCCGGTGTCACACGTGTCTTGTCACGTGCCACATACACGACCTAACTCTGTCTCCCGTGACAGGTGTGGCATCACCTGTTATCCATGTTGCACCACGACTGAAACTCATGACCCCGCATGTCAAATTCATCAGGTCACGAGTTACACACAGCACCGCACAACACATGTCACACGCGTGGCGTCGCGTGTCACACACATGGCCCGACCCCGTCGCGTGTTACCCGTGTGACATCCATCGCCGCGTGCGTGCACAAGATCACATGTTTCGTACATGATGTTGCATGTTAACGCTTCTGGCCCTACTTTACGTCGCATGTTAAATGTTTGACATCGCATGTTACACGGATGACCTCACACGTTCCACCGTATCCTCTCCCCCCCCACCCCCGCAGGGACCCCAACCGGCCGGTGCCGCAGGACACCAAGTTCATCCACACGCGCCCGAACCGCTTCGAGGAGGTGGCGTGGTCCAAGTACGACCCGCGGGAGCAGCTGTACCTGCACATCGGGCTGCGGCCACGCGTGCGCGACCACTACCGCGCCACGAAGGTCGCGTTCTGGCTGGAGCTGGTGCCGCACCTGCACGGGCTGCGCGACCTGCTGCAGTACGTGAGCTCCACCACGCGGGCGCCCGACGACACGTTCCGCGCCGCCAAGGACACGCCGCGCGCCGCCAAGGACTCTCGCGGAGGCGACGACTCCTCCGCGGACGCGCGCTCGCGCACGCACGCCAAGCCCTGGCCCGCCACGCGGAGGCCCCCCGCGGTCACGCGCCCACGCAGCGGCCCCCGCCCCGCGGCCGCCGCGGAGGACGCCACGGTGCTGATCGAGACGAAGCGCGACTACGCCACGGAGCTGAGCGTGACCATCGCGGTGGGCGCCTCGCTGCTGTTCCTCAACATCCTGGCCTTCGCCGCGCTCTACTACAAGAAGGACAAGCGGCGGCACGAGACGCACCGGCGGCAGCACCACGGGGCGGCCGTCCACGCGCACACGCACACGCAACGTGGCGGCGGCGGCGGCGGCGGCGCGCACGGGCGCGCGGACGATTTCCTACAGGCGAAGCCGCCGCTCCCGCCGCCGCCTCTGCCCCCCCAGCGCCACGACGGCGGCGGCGGTGTCGGCGGCGGCGACGCCGGATTGGACGCCGCAACCGCGGGAGGGATCCGCGTGTCTGGCCCGCCCGACTACGCGCTCACGCTGCGGCGCTCGCCCGACGACATCCCGCTCATGGCGCCCAGCACCATCACCATGGCGCCCAACGCGGCGGCCGCGGGGGGCTCGTCCGGGGCGCTTCACGCGTTCGGCGCCTTTGCGGGTGGCGGCGGGGGCGTTGGCGGGCAGAACGGGTCGAACCTGCCTCACGGACACTCGACCACGCGTGTATAGCGGGCGTCACGCAGAGGAGGAGACTCTCTGGGTTTTTCCTTTTCTTTCGGTTTCGTTTCAATTTGGCGATTTCTTCACACGCGTGTGTCTGCGGGGATGATTTCCGCGTCACGCGTGTGGCCCCGGCACGCCTGGGCTGGAGACTTTTATCTTGACACGGACATGCAGACTATGCAGAAAATCGATTAAAAAATATAAATAGATGAAATAGACATAGGAAATGAGGAACACGGATGCGGCCGCCGCAGCAGCGCGGGTTCCCGTGTGACTCGGGGCTGGGACTCTATTTAAGGAAACTTTGTACACGCGGGGCGGTGGGGGGGGGAGAAGTATAATAACCGTCATACGTGTGTCATACGTGTGGGACCCGGGAAGATTCGCACAGAGTTTGGGGAGGGAGGGAGGGGGAAGACGACAATAAACGGTTTTCTCGATGTCGAGTTTGTACGGTGCTGACGACGCGGGATGTGGGGTTCCGTGTAGTATGTAGCGTGTTCTATGTCCCAGACGTGGGTGTTTGTGCGTCGTGTGCTGTTTCCCCGGTGACGTCATTCACAGGCCAAGCCACCCGAAGGCAGGCGATGACATCATCATTGCACGCTTACATACACGCACAACTGCTGTGTGACGAACACGCGATCCGTGTGTGTACATGGAGGTTGTATGACGATGAACACGCGGTCTTCCACTGCATGTTTACAAGAACATGTGATGATGGTGTGATGATGAACACGTGATCTGCGTCAATGAACACACAATCTGTGCAGGCACACGCGGTCTTCCGTGCGCCGCTCTGCGCCGTCCTGCGTCTGTGCCGTGAGCAGAGACTCGAGGTCAGCACGCGTGTGGCTTGTGAGCTGTGACACGGGAACACGGGCGGGGGCCGGGGCCTGGGCCCGCGAGTGACGTCATCGTGGTGGGTGTGGCTTACGGCTGAGCGACGTCACGGTGGTGGGCGGAGTCGGGGTCTATGACATCACCGTAGTTTTAAATCTCATTTATCCCCGGTTGGGGGGGACTCAGCTCCCAGCACCCATGATGACTCAGCGCAGCACCCAGCACCCGTGCTCACGAGTCCGGAGATTTCTCGATGCCGGCCCACTGGAAACGTGCTTCCACGTGCGACCGTTAATAAATAAATACATACATGAATAACTGAAATGTAACACAAATTTAACGGGGGTTCAATATACATGGAAGGTTCCACGCATGTTCATACGTGTGGCGGTCTGAGCGTCACAGCCCCCGTCAGCTCACAGGCAGCGGCGCTATTCGGAGGTGTGGGCGTGTCGGAGTCGGTGTAAGCGTGTCGCTTTGGGGGAGGACTTGCAGGTCCAACGTGTCCGCATGTTGCATGCGTCGCTCTGAGGCCGTATGTGCATCACCACGGTTGACACGTGTGCTCTCGTGTGTGCAGCCCTGGCCTGGGTCTTTACGGCTGCGTGTGAACGTCACGCCTGATGGGGATATGAGCGTGTGTGTTACGTGTGTGGAGAGGTGCACGCCAGGCGCCGGGCACAGAGCACAACAGGACTAGCGCGAACGTGCTCCTCCTTGGCCAGTGGTCCCCTCGAGTCCACATCGCACGTGTTTACATGCCATTTACACACGTGTGCGCACGCTTCCGGGACCCGCACTCACTCCCGAACACGTGTGTGGCATTCACACTCGTGTGTACACAGTCAGTTCCGTGACGCGTGCGTGTGCACGTATGTGTATCCACGGCTCGCCGTGACCCCTCACCTTGCACGCGTGTGTACACACCCCTCCTTCTCCTCATCCGTGACCGGATAATAATAATAGTAATAATAGAAATAATAATAATAATAATGATAATAGTAGTAATAATAATAATAGTAATAATAATATTAGATA
>NW_024582235.1:0-31289 GCF_903992535.2 Arvicola amphibius | reverse complement strand
AACATTCTGAACCAGTTTGAACCGGTTTGAAACGGTCTAAACCGGATTAAACCGGTCTGAACCAGATTAAACCGGTCTGAACCACATTAAACCGGTCTGAACCGGTTTGAACAGGTTTGAACAAGATTAAACCGGTCTGAACCGGATTAAACCCCTCTGAACCGGTTTGATCCGGTGTGTACCGGATTAAACCGGTCTGAAACGGATTAAACCGGTCTGAACCGATCTAAACCGGTTTGAACAAGTCTAAACCAGATTAAACCGGGTTGAACCGAGCTAAACCGGATTAAGCCGGTCTGAACCGGTTTGAACCGGTTTGAACCGGATTGAACCGGTCTGAACCAGATTAAACCGGTCTGGACCGGTCTAAACCAGATTATTCCAGTCTGAACCGGTTTCAAACCGGCCTAAAACCGGTCTAAACCGGATTGAACCGGTCTGAACTGGTCTAAACCGGTTTGAACCTGTCTAAACCGGATTAAACCGGTCTGAACCGCTCTAAACCGTATAAATCCGGACTGAACCAGTCTGAACCAGTTTGAAACGGTCTGAACGGGATTAAACCGGTCTGAACCGGTTTGAACCGGTTAGAATCGGTCTAAACCGGGTTAAACCGGTCTGAACCGGTCTGAACCGGTTTGAATTTGTCTAAACCGGTCTGAACCGGTTCGAAAAGGTTTGAACAGGTCTGAAGTGGTTTGAATAGGATTAAACCGGTCTGAACCAGTCTTAATTGGATTGAAACGGTCTGAACCGGATTAAACCGGTCTGAACCGATCTAAACCGGTATGAACCGTATAGAACCGGTTAGAACCGGACTGAACTGGTCTGAACTGGATTAAACAGGTCTGAACCAGTCTAAACCGGTTTGAACCGGATTGAACCGGTCTGAACCGGATTAAACCGGTCTGAATCGGTCTAAACCGGATTAAACCGGTCTGAAACGGTTTGAACCGGTTTGAACCGGATTGAACAGGTCTGAACCAGATTAAACCGGTCTAAACCGGTCTAAACCAGATTAAACAAGTCTCAACTGGTTTGAACCGGCCTAAACTGGTTTGAAATGGTTTAAAACATGTTAAACCGATCTGAACCGGTTTGAACTGGTTTGAAAAGGTCTGAACTGGTTTTAACTGGATTGAACCGGTCTGAACCGGTCTAAACCATCTAAAACGGGTCTGAACCATTCTGAACCGGTTTGAAACGGTCTGAAAGGGATTAAACAGATCTGAACCGGTTTGAACCGGGTTGAACCGGTCTAAACCGGATTAAACCGGTCTGAACCGGTTTGAACCGGTTTGAACCGGTCTGAACCAGATTAATCCGGTCTGAACCGGTTTGAACCTGTCTAAACCGGATTAAACCGGTCTGAACCGGATGTAACCGGTATGAACCGGATTGAACCGTTTTGAACCAGATTAAACCGCTCTGAAACGGTCTAAACCGGTTTGAACTGGTCTAAACCAGATTAAAACGGTTTGAACCGATCCAAACCGGATTAACCCGGTCTTAACCGGATAGAACCGATTTAATCCGGATTGAACCTGTCTGAACCAGATTAAACCGGTCTGAACCGGTCTAAACCGGTTTGAACCGTATTGAACCGGTCTGAACCGGATTGAACCGGTATGAACCGGTTTGAACCGGTTAGAATCGGTCTAAACCGGGTTAAACCGGTCTGAACCGGTCTGAACCGGTTTGAACTGGTGTGAACCAGATTAATCCGGTCTGAACCGGTTTGAACCTGTCTAAACCCCATTAAAACGGTCTGAACTGGATATAACCGGTTTGAACCGGATTGAACTGGACTGAACCGGTCTAAACCGGTTTGAACCGGTCTAAACCAGATTAAACCGGTTTGAACCAATCTAAACCGGATTAAACCGTTCTGACCCGGATAGAACAATTTTGATCCGGATTGAACCTGGCTGAACCAGATTAAACCGGTCTGAAACGGTCTAAACCGGTTTGAACCGGATTGAACCGGTCTGAACCGGATTAAACTGGTCTGAACCGGTTTGAACCGGTCTGAACCGGATTTATCCAGTCTGAACCGGTTTAAATGGGTTTGAACCGGTCTAAACCGGATTAAACTGTTCTGAACCGAATTAAACCGGTCTGAACCAGTCTTAATCGGATTGAACTGGTCTGAACCGGATTAAACTGTTCTGAACCGGTATAAACCGGTTCGATCCGGTCTAAACTGGTCTAAACCGGTTTTAACGGGTCTAAACCGGATTAAACCAGTCTGAACCGGTTTGAACCGGACTAAACCGGTTAGAACCGGTTCGAACCGGTTTGAACAGGTCTGACAGGTTTGAACAGGATTGAACCGGTGTTAACCGGATTAAACCGGTCTGAACCGGTCTAAACCGGTTTGAACTTTTCTAAACCGGTCTGAACCGGTTCGAAAAGGTTTGAACAGGTCTGAACTGGTTTGAACAGGATTGAACCGATGTTAACCGGATTAAACCGGTCTGAACCGGTCTAAACCGGTTTGAACCTGTCTAAACCAGTCTGAACCGGTCTAAACCGTATAAATCCGGTGTGAACCAGTCTGAACCGGTTTGAAACGGTCTGAACAGGATTAAACCGGTCTGAACCAGTTTGAACCAGTTTGAACCGGTCTAAACCGGATTAAAGTGGTCTGTCCCGGTCTGAACCGGTTTGAACCGGTCTCAACCAGATTAATCCGGTCTGAACCGGTTTGAACCTGTCTAAACCGGATTAAACTGGTCTGAACCGGATAGAACCGGTTTGATCCGGATTGAACCTGTCTGAACCAGATTAAACCGGTCTGAACCAGTCTAAAATGGTTTGAACCGGATTGAACCGGTCTGAACCGGATTAAACCGTTCTGAACCTGTCTAAACCGGTTTGAACCTGTCTAATCCGGATCAAAACATTCTGAACCAGTTTGAACCGGTTTGAAACGGTCTAAACCGGATTAAACCGGTCTGAACCAGATTAAACCGGTCTGAACCACATTAAACCGGTCTGAACCGGTTTGAACAGGTTTGAACAAGATTAAACCGGTCTGAACCGGATTAAACCCCTCTGAACCGGTTTGATCCGGTGTGTACCGGATTAAACCGGTCTGAAACGGATTAAACCGGTCTGAACCGATCTAAACCGGTTTGAACAAGTCTAAAGCAGATTAAACCGGGTTGAACCGAGCTAAACCGGATTAAGCCGGTCTGAACCGGTTTGAACCGGTTTGAACCGGATTGAACCGGTCTGAACCAGATTAAACCGGTCTGGACCGGTCTAAACCAGATTATTCCAGTCTGAACCGGTTTCAACCGGCCTAAACCGGTCTAAACCAGATTGAACCGGTCTGAACTGGTCTAAACCGGTTTGAACCTGTCTAAACCGGATTAAACCGGTCTGAACCGCTCTAAACCGTATAAATCCGGACTGAACCAGTCTGAACCAGTTTAAAACGGTCTGAAAGGTATTAAACCGGTCAAAACCGGTTTGAACCGGTTAGAATCGGTCTAAACCGGGTTAAACCGGTCTGAACCGGTCTGAACCGGTTTGAATTTGTCTAAACCGGTCTGAACCGGTTCGAAAAGGTTTGAACAGGTCTGAAGTGGTTTGAATAGGATTAAACCGGTCTGAACCAGTCTTAATTGGATTGAAACGGTCTGAACCGGATTAAACTGTTCTGAACCGGTATAAACCGGTTTGATCCGGTCTAAACCGGTCTAAACCGGTTTTAACGGGTCTAAACCGGATTAAACCAGTCTGAACCGTTTTGAACCGGACTAAACCGGTTAGAACCGGTTCGAACCGGTTTGAACAGGTCTGAACTGGTTTGAACAGGATTGAACCGGTGTTAACCGGATTAAACCGGTCTGAACCGGTCTAAACCGGTTTGAATTTGTCTAAACCGGTCTGAACCGGTTCGAAAAGGTTTGAACAGGTCTGAAGTGGTTTGAATAGAATTGAACCAATGTGAACCGGATTAAACCGGTCTGAACCGGTCTAAACCGGTTGGAACCTGTCTAAACCGGTCTGAACCGGTCTAAACCGTATAAAACCGGTGTGAACCAGTCTGAACCGGTTTGAAACGGTCTGAACCGGATTAAACCGGTCTGAACCGGTTTGAACCGGTCTAAACCGGATTAAACTGGTCTGAACCGGTCTGAACCGGTTTGAACCGGTTTGAACCGGTCTAAACCGGATTAAACTGGTCTGAACCGGTCTGAACCGGTTTGAACCGGTTTGAACCGGTCTAAACCGGATTAAACTGGTCTGAACCGGTCTGAACCGGTTTGAACCGTTCTGAACCAGATTAATCCGGTCTAAACTGGTTTGAACCGGTATGAACCGTTCTGAACCAGATTAATCCGGTCTGAACAGGTTTGAACCTGTCTAAACCGGATTAAACCGGTCTGAAGCGGATATAAAGAGTTTTAACCGGACTGAACCGGTTGAACCAGATTAAACCGGTCTGAACCGGTCTAAACCAGTTCCAACCGGTCTAAACCGGATTAAACCGGTTTGAACCCATCTAAACCGGATTAAACCGGTCTGAACCGGATAGAACCGGTTTGATCCAGATTGAACCTGTCTGAACCAGATTAAACCAGTGTGAACCGGTCTAAACTGGTTTGAACTGGATTGAAGCGGTCTGAACCGGATTAAACCGGTCTGAACTAGTCTAAACCGGATTAAAGCAATTTGAGCCGATCTAAACCGGATTAAACGGGTCTAAACCGTTTTGTACCGGTCTAAACCGGATTAAACCGGTATGAACCGAGCAAAACAGGTGTGAAACGGTTTAAACCATATTAAACCGGTCTGAACCGATTAAACTGTTCTGAACCTGTCTAAACCGGTTTGAACCTGTCTAAAACAGATTAAACCGGTCTAAACCCTATTAAACCGGTCTGAACCAGTCTGAACCGGAGTAAACCGGTCTGAACCAGATTAAACTGGTGTGAACCAGTCTGAACTGGTTTGCACCGGATTGAACTGGTCTGAACCGGATTAAACTGGTCTGAACCGGTCTAAACCGTATTAAACTGGTCTGAACCGGTCTGAACCGGTTTGAACCGGTCTGAACCGGATTTATCCGGTCTGAACCTGTTTAAACGGGTTTGAACCGGTCTAAACCGAATTAAACCGGTCTGAACAGAATTAAACCGGTCTGAACCAGTCTAAATCGGATTGAACCGGTCTGAACCGGATTAAACTGTTCTGAACCGGTATAAACCGGTTTGATCCGGTCTAAACCGGCCTAAACCGGTTTTAACCGGTCTAAACCGGATTAAACCAGTCTGAACCGGTTTGAACCGGACTAAACCGGTTAGAACCGGTTCGAACCTTTTTGAACAGGTCTGAACTGGTTTGAACAGGATTGAACCGGTGTTAACCGGATTAAACCTGTTTGAACCTGTCTAAACCAGTCTGAACCGGTCTAAACCGTATAAATCCGGTTTGAACCAGTCTGAACCGGTTTGAAACGGTCTGAACAGGATTAAACTGGTCTGAACCAGTTTGAACAGGTTTTTACCGGTCTAAACCGGATTAAAGTGGTCTGAACCGGTCTGAACCGGTTTGAACCGGTCTCAACCAGATTAATCTGGTTTGAACCGGTTTGAACCTCTCTAAACCGGATTAAACTGGTCTGAACCGGATAGAACCAGTTTGATCCGGATTGAACCTGTCTGAACCAGATTAAACCGGTCTGAACCAGTCTAAAACGGTTTGAACCGGATTGAACCGGTTTGAACCGGATTAAACCGGTCTGAACCGGTCTAAACCGGTTTGAACCTGTGTAATCCGGATCAAACCGTTCTGAACCAGTTTGAACCGGTTTGAAACGGTCTAAACCGGATTAAACCGGTCTGAACCAGATTAAACCGGTCTGAACCGGTTTGAACCGGTCTGAACCAGATTAAACCGGTCTGAACCGATTTGAACCGGTTTGAACCAGATTAAACCGGTCTGAACCGGATTAAACCCCTCTGAACCGGTTTGATCTGGTGTGAACCGGATTAAACCGGTCTGAAACGGATTAAACCAGTCTGAACCGATCTAAACCGGTTTGAACCGGTCTGAACCAGATTAAACTGCTTTGAACCGAGCTGAACCGGATTAAGCCGGTCTGAACCGGTTTGAACTGGTTTGAACAGGTCTGAAGTGGTTTGCACCGGATTGAACCGGTCTGAACCAGATTAAACCGGTCTGGACCGGTCTAAACCGGATTAAACCAGTCTGAACCGGTTTCAACCGGCCTAAACCGGTCTAAACCGGATTGAACCCGTCTGAACTGGGCTAAACCGGTTTGAAACGGTTTAAACCGGATTAAACCGGTCTGAACTAGTCTAAACCGGTTTGAACCTGTCTAAACCGGATTAAACCGGTCTGAACCGGTCTAAACCATATAAATCCGGACTGAACCAGTCTGAACCGGTTTGAAACGATCTGAACGGTATTAAACCGATCTGAACCGGTTTGAACCGGTTAGAATCAGTCTAAACCGGGTTAAACCGGTCTGAACTGGTCTGAACCGGTTTGAACCGATGTGAACCAGATTAATCCGGTCTGAACCGGTTTGAACCTGTCTAAACCCCATTAAAACGGTCTGAACTGGATATAACCGGTTTGAACCGGATTGAACCGGACTGAACCGGTCTAAACCTGTTTGAACCGGTCTAAACCAGATTAAACCGGTTTGAACCGATCTAAACCGGATTAAACCTGTCTGAACCGGATAGAACAATTTTGATCCGGATTGAACCTGGCTGAACCAGAATAAACCGGTCTGAAACGGTCTAAACCGGTTTGAAACGGATTGAACCGGTCTGAACCGGATTAAACCGGTCTGAACCGGTTTGAACCGGTCTGAACCGGATTTATCCAGTCTGAACCGGTTTAAATGGGTTTGAACCGGTCTAAACCGGATTAAACTGTTCTGAACCGAATTAAACCGGTCTGAACCAGTCTTAATCGGATTGAACCGGTCTGAACCGGATTAAACTCTTCTGAACCGGTATAAACCGGTTTGATCTGGTCTAAACCGGTTTTAACGGGTCTAAACTGGATTAAACCAGTCTGAACCGGTTTGAACCGGACTAAACCGGTTAGAACCTGTTCGAACCGGTTTGAACAGGTCTGACAGGTTTGAACAGGATTGAACCGGTGTTAACCGGATTAAACCGGTCTGAACCGGTCTAAACCGGTTTGAACCTGTCTAAACCGGTCTGAACCGGTTCGAAAAGGTTTGAACGGTTCTGAACTGGTTTGAACCTGTCTAAACCAGTCTGAACCGGTCTAAACCGTGTAAATCCGGTGTGAACCAGTCTGAACCGGTTTGAAACAGTCTGAACAGGATTAAACCGGTCTGAACCAGTTTGAACCGGTTTGAACCTGTCTAAACCGGATTAAACTGGTCTGAATCGGATAGAACCGGTTTGATCTGGATTGAACCTGTCTGAACCAGATTAAACCGGTCTGAACCAGTCTAAAATGGTTTGAACTGGATTGAACCGGTCTGAACCGGATTAAACCGGTCTGAACCGGTCTAAACCGGTTTGAACCTGTCTAATCCGGATCAAACCGTTCTGAACCAGTTTGAACCGGTTTGAAACGGTCTAAACCGGATTAAACCGGTCTGAACCAGATTAAACCGTTCTGAACCGGTTTGAACCGGTTTGAACCAGATTAAACCGGTCTGAACCGGATTAAACCCCTCTGAACCGGTTTGATCCGGTGTGAACCGGATTAAACCGGTCTAAAACGGATTAAACCGGTCTGAACCGATCTAAACCGGTTTGAACCGGTCTAAACCAGATTAAACCGGTTTGAACCGAGCTAAACTGGATTAAGACGGTCTGAAACGGTTTGAACCGGTTTGAACCGGATTGAACCGGTCTGAACCAGATTAAACCGGTCTGGACCGGTTTAAACCAGATTAATCCAGTCTGAACCGGTTTCAACCGGCCTAAACCGGTCTAAACCGGATTGAACTGGTCTGAACTGGTCTAAACCGGTTTGAACCTGTCTAAACCGGATTAAACCGGTATGAACCGCTCTAAGCCGTATAAATCCGGACTGAACCAGTCTGAACCAGTTTAAAACGGTCTGAAAGGTATTAAACCGGTCTGAACCGGTTTGAACCGGTTAGAATCGGTCTAAACCGGGTTAAACCGGTCTGAACCGGTCTGAACCGGTTTGAATTTGTCTAAACCGGTCTGAACCGGTTCGAAAAGGTTTGAACAGGTCTGAAGTGGTTTGAATAGGATTAAACCGGTCTGAACCAGTCTTAATTGGATTGAAACGGTCTGAACCGGATTAAACTGTTCTGAACCGGTATAAACCGGTTTGATCCGGTCTAAACCGGTCTAAACCGGTTTTAACGGGTCTAAACCGGATTAAACCAGTCTGAACCGTTTTGAACCGGATTAAACCGGTTAGAACCGGTTCGAACCGGTTTGAACAGGTCTGAACTGGTTTGAACAGGATTGAACCGGTGTTAACCGGATTAAACCGGTCTGAACCGGTCTAAACCGGTTTGAATTTGTCTAAACCGGTCTGAACCGGTTCGAAAAGGTTTGAACAGGTCTGAAGTGGTTTGAATAGAATTGAACCAATGTGAACCGGATTAAACCGGTCTGAACCGGTCTAAACCGGTTGGAACCTGTCTAAACCGGTCTGAACCGGTCTAAACCGTATAAAACCGGTGTGAACCAGTCTGAACCGGTTTGAAACGGTCTGAACCGGATTAAACCGGTCTGAACCGGTTTGAACCGGTTTGAACCGGTCTAAACCGGATTAAACTGGTCTGAACCGGTCTGAACCGGTTTGAACCGGTTTGAACCGGTCTAAACCGGATTAAACTGGTCTGAACCGGTCTGAACCGGTTTGAACCGTTCTGAACCAGATTAATCCGGTCTAAAATGGTTTGAACCGGTATGAACCGTTCTGAACCAGATTAATCCGGTCTGAACAGGTTTGAACCTGTCTAAACCGGATTAAACCGGTCTGAAGCGGATATAAAGAGTTTTAACCGGACTGAACCGGTTTGAACCAGATTAAACCGGTCTGAACCGGTCTAAACCGGTTCCAACCCGTCTAAACCGGATTAAACCGGTTTGAACCCATCTAAACCGGATTAAACTGGTCTGAACCGGATAGAACCGGTTTGATCCAGATTGAACCTGTCTGAACCAGATTAAACCGGTCTGAACCGGTCTAAACCGGTTTGAACTGGATTGAAGCGGTCTGAACCGGATTAAACCGGTCTGAACTAGTCTAAACCGGATTAAAGCAATTTGAGCCGATCTAAACCGGATTAAACGGGTCTAAACCGTTTTGTACCGGTCTAAACCGGATTAAACCGGTATGAACCGAGCAAAACCGGTGTGAAACGGTTTAAACCATATTAAACCGGTCTGAACCGATTAAACTGTTCTGAACCTGTCTAAACCGGTTTGAACCTGTCTAAAACAGATTAAACCGGTCTAAACCCTATTAAACCGGTCTGAACCAGTCTGAACCGGAGTAAACCGGTCTGAACCAGATTAAACTGGTGTGAACCAGTCTGAACTGGTTTGCACTGGATTGAACTGGTCTGAACCGTATTAAACTGGTCTGAACCGGTCTAAACCGTATTAAACTGGTCTGAACCGGTCTGAACCGGTTTGAACCGGTCTGAACCGGATTTATCCGGTCTGAAGCTGTTTAAACGGGTTTGAACCGGTCTAAAACGGATTAAACCGGTCTGAACAGAATTAAACCGGTCTGAACCAGTCTAAATCGGATTGAACCGGTCTGAACCGGATTAAACTGTTCTGAACCGGTATAAACCGGTTTGATCCGGTCTAAACCGGCCTAAACCGGTTTTAACCGGTCTAAACCGGATTAAACCAGTCTGAACCGGTTTGAACGGGACTAAACCGGTTAGAACCGGTTCGAACCTTTTTGAACAGGTCTGAACTGGTTTGAACAGGATTGAACCGGTGTTAACCGGATTAAACCGGTCTGAACCGGTCTAAACCGGTTTGAACCTGTCTAAACCAGTCTGAACCAGTCTAAACCGTATAAATCCGGTTTGAAGCAGTCTGAACCGGTTTGAAACGGTCTGAAAAGGATTAAACTGGTCTGAACCAGTTTGAACAGGTTTTTACCGGTCTAAACGGGATTAAAGTGGTCTGAACTGGTCTGAACCGGTTTGAACCGGTCTCAACCAGATTAATCTGGTTTGAACCGGTTTGAACCTCTCTAAACCGGATTAAACTGGTCTGAACCGGATAGAACCGGTTTGATCCGGATTGAACCTGTCTGAACCAGATTAAACCGGTCTGAACCAGTCTAAACCGGTTTGAACCTGTCTAAACCAGTCTGAACCGGTCTAAACCGTATAAATCTGGTGTGAACCAGTCTGAACCGGTTTGAAACGGTCTGAACAGGATTAAACCGGTCTGAACCAGTCTAAAAGGGTTTGAACCGGATTGAACCGGTCTGAACCGGATTAAACCGGTCTGAACCGGTCTAAACCGGTTTGAACCTTTCTAATCAGGATCAAACCGTTCTGAACCAGTTTGAACCGGTTTGAAACGGTCTAAACCGGATTAAACCGGTCTGAACCAGATTAAACCGGTCTGAACCGGTTTGAACCGGTCTGAACCAGATTAAACCGGTCTGAACCGATTTGAACCGGTTTGAACCAGATTAAACCGGTCTGAACCGGATTAAACCCCTCTGAACCGGTTTGAACCGGTGTGAACTGGATTAAACCGGTCTGAAACGGATTAAACCAGTCTGAACCGATCTAAACCGGTTTGAACCGGTCTGAACCAGATTAAACTGGTTTGAACCGAGCTGAACCGGATTAAGCCGGTCTGAACCGGTTTGAACTGGTTTGAACAGGTCTGAAGTGGTTTGCACCGGATTGAACCGGTCTGAAACAGATTAAACCGGTCTGGACCGGTCTAAACCGGATTAAACCAGTCTGAACCGGTTTCAACCGGCCTAAACCGGTCTAAACCGGATTGAACCCGTCTGAACTGGTCTAAACCGGTTTGAAACGGTTTAAACCGGATTAAACCGGTCTGAACCAGTCTAAACCGGTTTGAACCTGTCTAAATCGGATTAAACCGGTCTGAACCGGTCTAAACCGTATAAATCCGGACTGAACCAGTCTGAACCAGTTTGAAACGGTCTGAACGGTATTAAACCGGTCTGAACCGGTTTGAACCAGTTAGAATCGGTCTAAACCGGTCTGAACCGGTCTGAACCGGTTTGAACCGGTGTGAACCAGATTAATCCGGTCTGAACCGGTTTGAATCTGTCTAAACCCCATTAAAACGGTCTGAACCAGATATAACCGGTTTGAACCGGATTGAACCGGACTGAACCGGTCTAAACCGGTTTGAACCGGTCTAAACCAGATTAAACCGGTTTGAACCGATCTAAACCGGATTAAACCGGTCTGAACCGGATAGAACAATTTTGATCCGGATTGAACCTGGCTGAACCAGATGAAACCGGTCTGAACCGGTATGAACCTGTCTAAACCGGATTAAACCGGTGTGATTCGAATAGAACCGGTTTGATCCTGATTGAACCTTGCTGAACCAGATTAAACCGGTCTGAACCAGTCTAAACAGGTTTGAACCGGATTGATCCGGTCTGAACCGGATTAAACCGGTCTGAACCAGTCTAAACGGTTTTGAACCGGTCTAAACCAGATTAAACCAGTCTGAACCAGTCTAAACCGGTTTAAACCGGTTAGAACCGGATTGAACCGTTTAGAACCGGACTGAACTGGTCTGAACCGGATTAAACCGGTCTGAACCGGTCTGAACCGCTTTGAAACTGTCTAAACCGGATTAAACCGGTCTGAACCAGTTTGAACAGGTCTGAACTGGTTTGAACCGGTTTGAACCGGTCTGAAGCAGATTAAACCGGTCTGAACCGGTCTAAACGGTTTTGAACCGGTCTAAACCGGATTAAACCAGTCTGAACCGGTCTAAACCGGTTTGAACCTGTCTAAACCGGATTAAACCGGTCTGAACCAGTTTGAACCGGTTTAAAACGGTCTAAACCGGAATAAACCGGACTGAACCAGATTAAACCGGTCTGAACCGGTCTAAACCGGTTTGAACCGGTCTAAAACGGATTAAACCGGTCTGAACCGGTTTGAACCGGTTTGAACAGGTCTGAACTGGTTTGAACCGGTCTGAAGCAGATTAAACCGTTCTGAACCAGTCTAAACGGTTTTGAACCGGTCTAAACCGGATTAAACCAGTCTGAACCGGTCTAAACCGGTTTAAACCGGTTAGAACAGGATTGAACCATTTAGAACCGAAATGAACTGGTCTGAACCGGTCTAAACCGGTTTAAACCGGATTAAACCGGTCTGAACCAGATTAAACCGGTCTGAACCGGTCTAAATCGGTTTGAACCAGTCTAAACCTGATAAAACAGGTCTGAAGTGGTCTAAAACGGTTAGAACCGGATTGAACCGGTCTGAACCGGATTAAACCGGAATGAACCGGTCTAGGCAAAGAATGTACAAACGAGGTCAAAAATGTAAAGAAGTAAACGAAGGTAAAGAAAACATCAAAGAAATTAAAGCAGAATTCAAGGAAGTTAAAGAAGAAGGCAAAGAAGGTAAAGTAGAAGGTAAAGAAGAAGTCAAAGAAAGTAAAGAAGAAGGTAGAGAATGTAAAGAAGATGGTAAAGAAGGTAGAGAAGAAGGTAAAGAAGGGAAAGATGTAGTCAAAGAAGGTAAAGAAGAAGTCAAAGAATGTAAAGAAGAAGTCAAAGAAAGAAAAGAAGAGGCAAAGAAGGTATAGAAGAAGTCAAAAAAGGTAAACAAGTCAAAGAAGGTAAAGAAAAAGTCAAAGAAAGAAGTAAAGAGAAGTCAATGAAGGCAAAGAAGAAGGTAAAGAAGAAGTCAAAGTAGGTAAAGAAGAAGTCAAAGAAGGTACAGAAGAAGGCAAAGAAGGTAAAGTAGAAGGTAAAGAAGAAGGTAAAATGTAAAGAAGAAGTCAAAGAAATTAAAGAAGTAGGTAAAGAAGGTATAGAAGAAGGTAAAGAAGGAAAAGAAGTATTCAAAGATGGTAATGAAGGAGTCAAATTAGGTAAAGAAGAAGGTAAAGAAGGGAAGAAGAAGTCAAAGAAAGTAAAGAAGTATGTAAAGAAGGTAAAGAAGAGGTCAAAGAATGTAAAAAAATGAGTCAAAATAGGTAAAGATGTCAAAAAGTTAAAGAAGGAGTCAAAGAACGTAAAGAAGAAGTCAAAGAAGGTAAAGAAGAAGTCAAAGAAGGTAAAGAACGTAAAAACAAGGTAAAGAAGAAGGTAAAGAAGGAAAAGAAGTATTCAAAGATGTTAAAGAAAGAATCAAAGTTTGTAAAGAAGAAGGTAAAGAAGTGAAGAAGAAGTCAATGAAAGTAAAGAATTAGGGAAAGAAGGTAAAGAATGAGGTACATAAGTTAAAGAAGAAGGCAAAGAAGGAAAAGTCCAAGGTAAAGGAGGTGAAGAAGTCAAAGAAGATAACGAAGAAGTCAAAGAAGGTAATGAGGAAATCAAAAAAGATAAGGAAAAAGATAAAGAAGTTAAAGAAGAAGTCAAAGAAAGTACAGAAAAAGGCAAAGAAGGAAAAGAAGTCAAACAAAGTAAAGAAGAAGGCAAAGAATGTAAAAGAGGAATGTAAAGAAGGTAAAGAAGAAGTCTAAGAAGGTAAAGAAGAAGGCAAAAAGGTAAAGAAAAAGGTATAAAGGTAAAGAAGCAGTCAAAGAGAGTAAAGAAATAGTTAAAGAACGTAAAGAAGAAGTCAAAGAAAGTAAAGAAGAAGGTAAAGAATGTAAAGTACAACGACAAGAAGGTAAAGAAGAAGTCAAAGAAGTTAACGAAGAAGGTAAAGAAGGTAAAGAAGAAGTCAAATGAGGTATAGAGAAGTCAAAAAAGGTAAAGAAGACAATGAAGGTAAAAAGAAGGTAAAGAAGGTAAAGAAGAAGTCAAAGAAGGTACAGAAGAAGTCAAAAAAGGTAAAGATGTCAAATTAGGTAAAGAAGGTAAAAAATAAGTCAAAGAACAATAAAGAAGAAGTCAAAGAAGGTAAAGAAGTCAAAGACGGTTAAGAAGAAGTCAAAGAAGGTAACCAAGAAGGTAAAGAAGGTAAAGAAGAAGTCACAGAAGGTAAAGAAGTAGTCAAAGGAGGTAGAGAAGAATTAAAAAGGTAAAAATGAAATCATAGAAGTTAAAGAAGAAGTCAAAAAGGTAAAAAAAGAAGTAAAAGAAGTTAAAGAAGGAGTCAACGCAGGTAAAGAAGAATTTAAGAAGGTACAAAATAAGTCAAAATAGGTAAAGAAGTCAAAAACTTAAAGACGGAGTCAAAGAAGGTAAAGAAGAAATGTAAAGAATGTAAAGAAGTAAATCAATGAGTTAAAGTCCAAAGATATAAAGAAATAAACAGATAGGAAGGATCAACGCATGTAAGAAAGATTCAAAAATGTAAAAAGATGTCAAAATGGTCAAACAGATGAAAGTGAAAGAAGAAAAAGAAGAGGTAAAGAAGTTAAAGAAGAGCTCAAAGAAGAGTACAAAATAGTCAAATAGGTAAAGATATCAAAAAGTTAAGAAGGAGTCAAAGAAAGGTAAGAAGGATGTCAAAGACGGGGTAACGAATGAAGTAAAGAAGTTAAAGAAGAAGTCAAAGAAGGTAAAGAAGAAGTCAAAGAAAGAAAAGAAGAGGCAAAGAAGGTATAGAAGAAGTCAAAAAAGGTAAACAAGTCAAAGAAGGTAAAGAAAAAGTCAAAGAAAGAAGTAAAGAGAAGTCAATGAAGGCAAAGAAGAAGGTAAAGAAGAAGTCAAAGTAGGTAAAGAAGAAGTCAAAGAAGGTACAGAAGAAGGCAAAGAAGGTAAAGTAGAAGGTAAAGAAGAAGGTAAAATGTAAAGAAGAAGTCAAAGAAATTAAAGAAGTAGGTAAAGAAGGTATAGAAGAAGGTAAAGAAGGAAAAGAAGTATTCAAAGATGGTAATGAAGGAGTCAAATTAGGTAAAGAAGAAGGTAAAGAAGGGAAGAAGAAGTCAAAGAAAGTAAAGAAGTATGTAAAGAAGGTAAAGAAGAGGTCAAAGAATGTAAAAAATGAGTCAAAATAGGTAAAGATGTCAAAAAGTTAAAGAAGGAGTCAAAGAACGTAAAGAAGAAGTCAAAGAAGGTAAAGAAGAAGTCAAAGAAGGTAAAGCATAAAGCCAAGAATTTAACGAAAAAGTTAAAGAAGGTAAAGGAGAAATAGAAGAAGGTAAAGAAGGATTCAAAATAGGTAAAGAAGAATTAAAAAGGTAAAAAGGAAGTCAAAGAAGGTAAGAAGAAGACAAAGAAGTTAAAGAAGGAGTCAAAGGAGGTAAAGAAGAAGGCAAAGAAGGTACAGACGAGGTAAAAATGTAAAGAAGTAAAAGAAGGTAAAGAAAACGTCAAAGAAAGTAAAGCAGACGTCTAGGAATTTAAAGAAGGCAATAAGGTAAAGTAGAAGTTAAAGAAGAAGTCAAAAAAAGCAAAGAAGAAGGTAGAGAGTGTAAAGAAGATGGTAAAGAAGGTAAAGTAGAAGGTAAAGAAGGGAAAGAGGTATTCAAAGAAGGTAAAGAAGAAGTCAAAGAAGGTAAAGAAGAAGGTAAGAAGGTAAAGAAGAAGTAGAGAGAGTAAAGAATAGTTAAAGAAGGTAAAGTAGAACGTCAGTAAGGTAAAGAAGAAGGTAAAGAAGGTAAAGTGTAAGGAAAAGAAGATAAAGAAGTAGTCAAAGAAGGTAAAGAAGAAGGCAAAGAAAGTAAAGAAGATGTCAAAGAAGGTACAGAAGAAGTCAAAAAAGGTAAAGAATCAAAGAAGGTAAAGAAGGAGTCAAAGAAGGAAAGAAGTCAGAGAACATTAAAGAAGAAGTAAAATAAGGTAAAGAAGTTAAAGACGGTAAAGACGTAGTCTAAGAAGGTAAAAAAAAGTCAAAGAAGGTAACGAAGAAGGTCAAGAAGGTAAAGAAGAAGTCAAAAAGGTTAAAGAAGGAGTCAAAGGAGGTAGAGAAGAATTAAAAAGGTAAAGAAGAAGCCAAAGAATGTAAAGAAGAATTCAAAGAAGTTAAAGAAGGAGTCAAAGCAGGTAAAGTGGAATTCAAAAAGGTAAAAAAGTAGTCAAAGAAGGTAAAGAAGAATTCAAAAAAGTTAAAAGATGAAGGCAAAGAAGGTAAAAAGAGCTCTAAGAAGGTACAAAATAAGTCAAAATAGGTAAAAGAAGTCAAAAACTTAAAGACGGAGTCAAAGAAGGTAAAGAAGAAGTCAAAGAAGGTAAAGAAGTTAAAGAAGAAGTGAAAGAAGATAAAGAGGAAGTCAAAGGAGGTAAAGAAGAAGGTAAAGAATGTAAAGAAGAAGTCAAAGAAGGTAAAGAAGGAGTCAAAGGAGGTAGAGAAGAATTAAAAATGTAAAGAAGAAGCCAAAGAATGTAAAGAAGAAGTCAAAGAAGTTAAAGAAGAAGTCAAAGAAGGTAAAGAAGTAAAAGAAGGTAAAGTAGGTAAAGGAAAAGTCAAAGAACATTAAAGAAGAAGTCAAAGAAGATAAAGTAATCAAAGAAGGTAAAAAAGAAGTCAAAGAAAGTAAAGAAAAAGGTAAAGAACTTAAGGAATAATTCAAAGAAGGTAAAGAAGTAAAAAATGCAAAGTATAATACAAAGAAGTTAAAGAAAAAGCAAAGAAGGTAAAGAAGAAGTCAAAGAAGTTAAAGAAGGAGTCAAAGAGGTAAAGAAGAATTAAAAAGTTAAAGAAGAAGTCAAAGAATGTAAAGAAGCAGTCAAAAGAGGTAAAGAGGAACGTAAAGAAGAAGGCAAAGAATGTACAAACGAGGTCAGAAATGTAAAGAAGTAAACGAAGGTAAAGAAAACATCAAAGAAATTAAAGCAGAATTCAAGGAAGTTAAAGAAGAAGGCAAAGAAGGTAAAGTAGAAGGTAAAGAAGAAGTCAAAGAAAGTAAAGAAGAAGGTAGAGAATGTAAAGAAGATGGTAAAGAAGGTAGAGAAGAAGGTAAAGAAGGGAAAGATGTAGTCAAAGAAGGTAAAGAAGAAGTCAAAGAATGTAAAGAAGAAGGTAAAGAAGATAAATAAGTCAAAGAAGTTAAAGAAAAAGGTAAAGAAGGTAAAGAAGAAGTCAAAGAGAGTAGAGAAATAGTTAAAGAAGGTAAAGAAGAACGTCAATAAAGTAAAGAGGAAGGTAAAGTATAAAGAAAAGAAGATAAAGACGTAGTCAAAGAAGGTAAAGAAGAAGGCAAAGAACGTAAAGAAGATGTCAAAGAAATTACAGAAGAAGTCAAAAATGGTAAAGAAGTCAAAGAAGGTAAAGAAGGAATCAAAGAAGGTAAATAAATCGAAGAATATTAAGAAGAAGTCAAAGAACGTAAAGAAGTAGACAAAGTAGGTAAAGAAGAAGGTATAGAAGATCAGAAGAAGTCAAAGAAGGTATAGACGTGGTCAAAATGTAAAGAAGTCAAAGAAGGTAAAGAAGTAGTCAAAGAAAGTAAAGACGATGTCACTGAAGGTAAAGAAGAAGGTAAGAAGGTAAAGAAGAAGTCAAAGAAGGTAAAGAAGAGGTCAAAGGAGTTAAAGAAGAGGTAAAGAAGATAAGAAGAAATCAAAGAAGGTATAGAAGAGGTCAAAACAGGTAAAGAAGTCAAAGAAGGTAAAGAAGTAGTCAACAAGGGTAAAGAAGAAGTCACTGAAGGTAAAGAAGAAGGTAAGAAGGTAAAGAAGTAGTCAAAGAAGGTAAAGAAGGAAGTCAAGAAGGTAAAAAAGTGAAAGAATGAAAAGAAGAAGGTGAAGAAGGTAAAGTAGAAGGTAATAAAGAAGTCAAAGGAGGGAAAGAAGAAGGAAGAGAATGTAAAAAAAGGTAAAGAAGGTAAAGAAGAAGGTAAAGAAAAAAGGAAGTATTCAAAGATGGTAGAGAAAAAGTCAAAGTAGGTAAAGAAGAAGGTAAAGAAGGGAAAGAAGAAGTCAAAGAAAGTAAAGAAGTTTGTAAACAAGGTGAAGAAGAAGGTAAATAAGGTAAAGAATAAGGTAAATAAAGAAAAAGTACAAGGAAAAGAATATGAAGAAGTCAAAGAAGGCGAAGAAGAAGTTAAAGCAGGTAATGAAGGAGTCAAAATAGATAAAGGAAAAGATAAAGAAGGTAAAGAAGAAGTCAAAGAAGGTATAGAACAAGTAAAAGGAGGTAAAGAAGTAGGTAAAGCAGGTAAAAAGATGTCAAGGAAAGTAAAGAATAATTAAAAGAAGGTAAAGAAATGTCAAAGAAGGTAAAGAAGATGTCAAGGAAAGTAAAGAAGAAGTCAATGAAGGTAAAGAAAAAAGGTAAAGAAGGTAAAGAAGAAGTCAAAGAAGGGTACAGAAGGAGTCAAAAAAGGTAAAGAAGACAAAGAATGTAAGGAATGTAAAGAATTAGTCAAAGAACATTAAAGAAGAAGTCAAAGAAGGTACAGAAGTCAAAGAAGGTAAAGAAGAAGTCAAAGAAAGTAAAGAAAAAGGAAAAGAATTTAGGAATAATTCAAAGAAGGTAAGGATTCAAAAAAGGTAAAGTATAATACAAAGAAGTTAAGAAAAAAGCAAAGAAGGTAAAGAAGAAGTCAAAGAGTTAAAGAAGGAGTCAAAGGAGTTTAAGAAGAATTAAAAAGGTAAAGAAGAATTCAAAGAATGTAACGAAGAATGTAAAGAAGGTAAAGAAGAAGTCAAAATGGGTAAAGAACAAGTCAAAGGATGTAAATAAAAGGTAAAGAACGTAAAGAAGAATTCACAATAGGTATAGATGATGTCAAAAAGGTAAAGAATTCAAAGAGGGTAAAGTAGAAGTCAAAGAAAGTAAAGAAGAAGTCAATGAAGGTAAAGAAGAAGTTAAGAAGGTAAACAAGAAGTCAAAGAAGGTAAAGAAGTCAAGGAAAGTAAAGAATAATTAAAAGAAGGTAAAGAAAAAGTCAAAGAGGGTAAAGCAGAAGTCAAAGAAGTTAAAGAAGGAGTCAAAGGAGGTTAAGAAGAATTAAAAAGGTAAAGAAGAAGTCAAAGAAGGTAATGAAGAAATCAAAGGAGGTAAAGTAGAAGGTAAAGAAGGTAAAGAAGAAGGCAAAGAAGGGACAGACGAGTTCAAAAATGTAAAGAATTAAAAGAAGGTAAAGAAAACGTCAAAGAAAGTAAAGCAGAAGTAAAGGATGTTAAAGAAGAAGGTAAAGAAGAAGTCAAAGAAGGTAAAGAAGAAGGTCAAGAAGGTAAAGAAGATGTCAAAGTGCGTAAAGAAGAAGTCAAAGGACATAAAGAAGAAGGTAAAGAAGATAAGAAGAAGTCAAAGAAGGTGTACAAGAGGTCAAAACAGGTAAAGAAGTCAAAGAAGGTAAAGAAGTAGTCAACAAGGGTAAAGAAGAAGTCACTGAAGGTAAAGTAGAAGGTAAGAAGGTAAAGAAGTAGTTAAAGAATTTAAAGAAGAAGTCAAAGGCTGAGAGCTGCCTGGCCTGCAAGGGGACCTGACAGTCTGCAGGAGGATCCATCATTCGTTGGGGTGAGTGAGGAGTGAGTGCCCGAACAGCGGCAGCTGCCCGGAGAGGGACCACTGACTCTCCACAACTCCCCCTGCCACCAGCACACTTCCTGCTCTTCTTGCAGGGGTTATTCTCCCCGGATACCGCCTCTCTCTCCCTGTCCCTTCCCAGCTTGCACCCAGAATCCTCCCCCCCTCCCCCTGCCTCATCCTCCCGTCTTTGGGGCCACAAAGTCCCACAGCTCAGCCTGTTTGGGCTCTGGGGACCTGGAATTGAGTGCACCCAGGCCTGTGGGAGGTCCCCTCCTTCATTTGACTGCCTGGAGCAAGGTAGGCCTTTGTCTGAGAGCTGCTTGGCCTGCAAGGGGACCTGACAGTCTGCAGGAGGATCCATCATTCTTTGGGGTGTCCTGCTCCAGTTCTAAGGCCATCCACCCAAAGGGGTCAGACTCTGGCCTCCAAGCAGGTCTGAGGATTCCTGTGGAGGGGTGCGGGCTCCTTCAGATTGTGCTGCCAGGTTCGCTGTGTGGTATTCCATCCCGCCCTGCCCCCACCTTGGCCCTTTTGTCTGGGCTGCGACCCTGGGCTGCCTGGAATCCCTGATCCTGTGCCCTGACATTCCATCTGAACTGGTGAGTGAATGCGGACCCTGGGGCAACCTGCCCTGGAAGAGAGCACAGACCCCCTACCCCCACTTCCCTCTGCAGGCTTGGGTCTGTTTCTCCCTTCCCTGTGTGTCTCCCAAGCTTTCCCTAGAGTTCTCAGGTGTCCTGCTCCTGTTCTAAGGCCATCCACCCAGAGGAGTCAGACCCTGGCCTCCAGGCAGGTCTGAGGATTCCTGCAAGGGAGTGTGGGCTTCTTCAGATTGTGACGCAAAGAATAGGTCCTCCTCTGGCACTGGGGAGATCCAACCAGTTTCAGTCACAGCAATTATTGGTCTAGGACACCAAACACCTCCCCGCTCCTTTTGAAGGAATAGATGGGCAGGCGCCAATGCAGGAGCTCCTCCAACAACATGAAAGGCAACATGACATCACCACAAGCCAGACATCCCGAAACAACAAGAATTGAACACCCTACCCCAGAAGATATAGAAGAAACCGACATTAAACAGTACTTTATGAAAATAATAGAGGACCTTAAACAGGAGGTAAAAAACTGCCATAAAGAAATGGAGATGACAAACAAAAAGGTAGACGAAATAAATAAATCTCTCAAAGAAACCCAAGAAAAACAAGAAAAACTAGAAAAAGCAATCAAACAGGTAAGGGAAACAGTACAAGACCTGATAAATGAAATGGAGGTATTGAAGAAAACACAATCTGAGGGACGACTGGAAATGGAAACTCTGAGTAAACGAACAGAAACTTCAGAGACAAGTATTTCCAACCGCATACAAGAGATGGAAGAAAGAATCTCGGACTCTGAAGATACTATAGAGGAAATAAACTCACAGATTAAAGAACTAAACAAATCTAACAAATTCTTAACACAAAACATTCAGGAAATCTGGGACACCATGAAAAGACCAAACCTAAGAATAATTGGGGTAGAAGAAGGAGAAGAATTACAACTCAAAGGCCCAGAAAACATATTCAACAAAATTATAGAAGAAAACTTCCCCAACCTAAAGAAGGATGTTCCTATGAAGGTACAAGAAGCCTACAGAACACCAAATAGACTGGATCAAAAGAAAGCATCCCCACGCCATATAATAATCAAAACACAAAACATACAGAATAAAGAACAGATATTAAGAGCTGCAAAGGAAAAAGGTCAAGTAACATATAAAGGGAAACCTATCAGAATTACACCTGATTTCTCAATGGAAACCATGAAAGCCAGAAGAGCTTGGATAGATGTGCTACAGACACTTAGGGAACATGGATGCAAGCCTAGACTATTATACCCAGCAAAGCTTGCATTCACCATTGATGGAGAAAACAAGATATTCCAGGACAAAAACAGATTTAAACAATACGCAGCCACAAATGCAGCCTTGCAGAAAGTAATAGAAGGAAAATCACAAACCAAGGAGTCCAACAACGCCCACAATAACTCAGGCATCTAGCGACCCTTCACCAGCACAACTAGAAGAAGGGAAACACACAAACTCTACTACTAAAGATGACTGAAGTTAACAACCACTGCTCATTAATATCACTTAATATCAATGGACTCAATTCACCTATAAAAAGGCACAGGCTAAGAGACTGGATACGAAAACAGAATCCAACATTTTGCTGTTTACAAGAAACACACCTCAACCACAAAGACAGACATCTACTCAGAGTAAAGGGTTGGGAAAAGGTTTATCAAGCAAATGGCCCTAAGAAACAAGCGGGTGTGGCCATACTAATATCCAACAAAGTTGACTTCAAACTAAAATCAATCAGAAGAGATGGAAAGGGACACTTTATACTCATAACAGGAAAAATCCATCAGAATGAAGTCTCAATCCTGAATATCTATGCCCCTAATATAAAAGCTCCCACTTATGTAAAAGAAACACTTCTAGAACTCAAGGCAGCCATCAAACCACACACACTAATAGTTGGAGACTTCAACACTCCTCTCTCACCAATGGACAGGTCAATCAGACAGAAACCTAACAGAGAATTGAAAGACTTAATGGAGGTAATGAACCAAATGGACTTAACAGACATCTATAGAACATTCCACCCAAATAGGAAAGAATATACCTTCTTCTCTGCGGCTCATGGAACCTTTTCGAAAATTGACCATATACTTGGTAACAAAGCAAACTTCCACAGTTACAAAAAAATATTAGTAACCACCTGTGTCTTATTGGATCACCATGGATTAAAATTAGAATTCAATAACAATGCTACCCCCAGAAAACCCACAAAATCATGGAAACTGAACAGTCAACTACTGACCCACACCTGGGTCAAGGAAGAAATAAAGAAAGAAATTAAAGTCTTTCTTGAATTTAATGAAAACAAAGACACAACATACTCAAACCTATGGGACACAATGAAAGCAGTGCTAAGAGGAAAGTTCATAGCACTAGGAGCCCACTTAAAGAAAACGGAGAAAGCGCTCATTGGTGACTTAACAGCACACCTGAAAGCTCTGGAAAAAAAAGAAGCAGACTCACCTAGGAGAAGTAGAAGACTGGAAATAATCAAATTGAGGGCAGAAATCAACAAAATAGAAACACAGAAAACAATCCAAAGAATCAATGAAACAAGAAGCTGGTTCTTGGAGAAAATCAACAAGATTGACAAACCCTTAGCCAAACTAATCAAACGGCAGAGGGAGAACACACAAATTAATAAGATCAGAACTGAAAAGGGGGACATAACCACAGACACAGAGGAAATTCAGCAAATCATTAGATCTTACTACAAAAGCCTGTATGCCACAAAATTGGAAAATGTAAAAGAAATGGACAGTGTTTTAGATAAATACCATATACCAAAGTTAAACCAGGACCAGGTAAATGCTCTAAATCGCCCTGTTAGTCGCGAAGAATTAGAAACTGTTATCAGAAACCTCCCTACCAAAAAGAGCCCAGGAAAAGATGGTTTCAATGCGGAATTCTACCAGAACTTCCAAGAAGACCTAATACCTATACTCCTTAAGGTATTTCATAATATAGAAACACAAGAGTCACTGCCAAATTCCTTCTATGAAGCTACAGTTACCCTGATACCTAAACCACACAAAGACTCAACCAAGAAAGAGAATTACAGGCCAATCTCACTCATGAACATTGACGCAAAAATTCTCAATAAAATACTGGCAAACCGAATCCAAGAACACATTAGAAAAATTATCCATTACGATCAAGTAGGCTTCATCCCAGAGATGCAGGGCTGGTTCAACATACGAAAATCTATCAATGTAATCCATCATAGAAACAAACTGAAGGAAAAAAAAAACCATATGGTCATCTCATTAGATGCTGAAAAAGCATTTGACAAAATTCAGCACCCTTTTATGATAAAGGTCTTGGAGAGATTAGGGATACAAGGGTCATTCCTAAATATAATAAAAGCTATTTACAGCAAGCCGACAGCTAACATCAAATTAAACGGAGAGAAACTCAAGGCTATCCCACTAAATTCAGGAACACGACAAGGCTGTCCACTCTCTCCTTATCTCTTCAATATAGTGCTTGAAGTTCTAGCAATAGCAATAAGACAACATAAGGGAATCAAGGGGATTCAATTTGGAAAGGAAGAAGTTAAACTTTCATTATTTGCAGATGATATGATAGTATACATAAGCGACCCCAAAAACTCCACCAAAGAACTCCTACAGCTGATAAACTCCTTCAGTAACGTGGCAGGATACAAGATCAACTCCAAAAAATCAGTCGCCCTCCTATACACAAAGGATAAGGAAGCAGAGAGGGAAATCAGAGAAGTATCACCTTTCACAATAGCCACAAATAGCATAAGATATCTGGGAGTATCGCTAACCAAGGAAGTGAAGGATTTATTTGACAAGAACTTTAAGTCTTTGAAGAAAGAAATTGAAGAGGATACCAGAGAATGGAAGGATCTCCCCTGCTCGTGGATTGGGAGGATCAACATAGTAAAAATGGCAATTCTACCAAAAGCAATCTATAGATTCAATGCAATCCCAATCAAGGTCCCATTAAAATTCTTCACAGAGATTGAGAGGACAATAACCAACTTTATATGGAAAAACAAGAAACCCAGGATAGCCAAAAAAATCTTATACAATAAAGGTTCTTCTGGAGGCATTACCATCCCTGACTTCAAACTCTATTACAAAGCTACAGTATTGAAAACGGCTTGGTATTGGCATAAAAACAGAGAAGTTGACCAATGGAATCGTATAGAAGACCCGGATCTTAAACCACAAACCTATGAACACCTGATTTTTGATAAAGGAGCCAAAAGTACACAATGGAAGAAAGAGGGCATCTTCAACAAATGGTGCTGGCATAACTGGATGTCAACCTGTAGAAGAATGAAAGTAGATCCATATCTATCACCATGCACAAAACTCAAGTCCAAATGGATTAAAGACCTCAATATTAATCTGAACACATTGAGCTTGATAGAGGAGAAAGTGGGAAGTACTCTACAACAAATTGGCACAGGGAACCGTTTCCTGCGCATAACCCCAGCTGCACAGACTTTAAGGGCAACATTGAATAAATGGGACCTCCTGAAGTTGAGCAGCTTCTGTAAAGCAAAGGACATTGTCACTAAGACACAAAGGCAGCCTACTGACTGGGAAAAGATCTTCACCAACCCTGCAACCGACAAAGGTCTGATCTCTAAAATATATAAGGAACTCAAGAGACTAGACGGTAAAATGCCAATTAACCCAATTAAAAAATGGGGCGCTGAACTGAACAGAGAATTCTCAACAGAAGAAGTTCGAATGGCCAAAAGACACTTAAAGTCATGCTCAACCTCCCTAGCTATCAGGGAAATGCAAATCAAAACAACTTTGAGATATCATCTTACACCTGTCAGATTGGCTAAAATCCAAAGCACCAATAATAACCTTTGCTGGAGAGGTTGTGGGGTAAGGGGCACACTCATCCATTGCTGGTGGGAATGCACACTTGTGCAACCACTTTGGAAAGCAGTGTGGCGGTTTCTCAGGAAATTCGGGATCAACCTACCCCAGGACCCAGCAATTCCACTATTGGGAATCTACCCAAGAGATGCCCAATCATACAACAAAAGCATATGCTCATCTATGTTCATAGCAGCATTATTTGTAATAGCCAGGTCCTGGAAACAACCTAGATGCCCTTCAGTGGAAGAATGGATGAAGAAACTGTGGAATATATACATGCTAGAATACTACTCAGCGGTAAAAAACAATGACATCTTGAATTTTGCAGGCAAATGGATGGAAATAGAAAACACTATTCTGAGTGAGGTAACCCAGACCCATAAAGATGAACATGGGATGTACTCACTCATATTCGGTTTCTAGCCATAATTAAAGGACATCGAGCCTATAAATTTGGGATCCTTGAGAAGATAATAAGAAGGTGAACTCCCAAAAAAAGATATAGTAATCCTCCTGGATATTGGAAGTAGACACGATCGCCAGGCAAAATTGGGAACTTGAGGGTTGGGCAAGACTGGGCCAAGGGAAGATGGGGAGAGAAATGTGTGAAGGGGAGAGTGGGGGGAGCTCGGAGGAATGGGGTGCTTGGGATATAGGAAGGGTGGATATGAGAGCAGGGAAGCATATATCTTAATTTAAGGAGCTACCTGAGGGTTGTCAAGAGACTTGACCCTAGAGGGGTTCCCAGGTTTCCAGGGAGACGCCCCCAGTTAGTTCCTTGGGCAGCTGAGGAGAGGGAGCCTGAAAAGGCCAGTTCCTATAGCCATACTGATGAATTTCTTGCATATCACCATAGAACCTCCACCTGACGATAGATGAAGAAAATGACAGAGCCCCACATGGGAGCACCGGACTGAGCTCCCAAGGTCCTGATGAGGAGCAGAAGGAGATAGAACATGAGAAAGAAAGTCAGGACCGGGAAGGAACCTCCAGCTGGTGACAGAAGGGGAAGGTGAATGAGCCCCACGTTGGAGCACTGGACTGAGCTCCCAAGGTCCCGATGAGGAGCAGAAGGAGCGAGAACATGAGGGAGAAAGTCAGGAACGAGAGGGGTGCGTTCACGCATGGAAACGGTGGGACAGAACTAATGGGAGATCACCAACTCCAGTTGGAATGGGACTGATGGATCATGTGACCAAACCCGTCTCTCTGAGTGTGGCCAAAGCGGGGGCTGACTGAGAAGCAAAGGACAATGGCTCTGAGCTCTGATTGTTGTTCATGGACGGGCTCTGTGGGAGCCTTCTCAGCTTGGTCGATCACCTTCCTGGACCTGGGGGGAGTTGGGAGGACCTTGGTCTTAGCATAGAGTGGGGAACCCTGATGGCTCCTTGGCCTTGAGAGGGAGGGAGGAGAGGTATGGGTGGAGGGAAGGGGAGGGAAGGGGGAGAAGGAGGGGAGGAAAGGGGGAGGAGGAGGGGAGGGACGGGGGAGGAGGAGGGAAGGAGATGGAAATTTTTAAATATAAAAAAAATAAACCATGAGGAAAAAAAAAGAAGAAGTCAAAGGAGGTAAAGAAGAAGGTAAAGAAGATAAAAAATTCAAAGAAGGTATAGAAGTGGTCAAAAAAGGTAAAGAAGTCAAAGAAGGTAAAGAAGGAGTCAAAGAAAGTAAAGAAGAATTCACTGAAGGTAAAAAAGGTAAGAAGTTAAAGAAGAAGTCAACGAAGGTAAAGAAGAAGTAAGGAAAGTAAAGAATAATTAAAAGAAGGTAATGAAAAAGTCAAAGGGGGTAAAGCAGATGTCAAAGAAGGTAAAAAAGAAGTCAAGGATGTAAAGAAGAGTGTAAAGAAGGTAAAGAAGAAGTCAAAGAAGGTATAGATGTGTTCAAAAAAGTAAAGAATTCACAGAAGGTAAATTAGAAGTCAAAGAAAGGAAAGAAGAAATCAATGAAGGTAAAGAAGTAGGTAAAGAAGAAGTCAAAGAAGGTAAAGAAAACGGTAAAGAAGGTAAAGAATAATTAAAAGAAGGTAAAGAACTCAAAGAAGGTAAAGTATAATACAAAGTAGTTAACGAAAAAAGCAAAGAAGGTGAAGAAGTCAAAGAAGGTAAAGAAGGAGTCAAAGGAGGTAAAGAAGAATTAAAACGGTAAAGAAAAAGTCAAAGAGGTAATGAAGAAGGTAAAGAAGGTAAAGTAGAAGTCAAAGAACGTAAAGAAGTAGACAAAGTAGGTAAAGAAGAAGGTATAGAAGATCAGAAGAAGTCAAAGAAGGTATAGACGTGGTCAAAAAGGTAAGGAAGTCAAAGAAGGTAAAGAAGCAGTCAAAGAAAGTAAAGAAGATGTCACTGAAGGTAAAGAAGAAGGTAAGAAGGTAAAGGAGAAGTCAAAGAAGGTAAAGAAGAGGTCAAAGGAGTTAAAGAAGAAGGTAAAGAAGATAAGAAGAAGTCAAAGAAGGTATAGAAGTGGTCAAAACAGGTAAAGAAGTCAAAGAAGGTAAAGAATTAGTCAACAAGGGTAAAGAAGAATTCACTGAAGGTAAAGAAGAAGGTAAGAAGGTAAAGAAGAAGTCAAAGAAGGTAAAGAACAAGTAAAAGGAGGTAAAGAAGTAGGTAAAGAAGGTAAAGAAGATGTCAAGGAAAGTAAAGAATAATTAAAAGAAGGGAAAGATGTCAAAGAAGGTAAAGAAGATGTCAAGGAAAGTAAAGAAGAAGTCAATGAAGGTAAAGAAAAAAGGTAAAGAAGGTAAAGAAGAAGTCAAAGAGGGTACAGATGGAGTCAAAAAAGGTAAAGAAGACAAAGAAGGTAAAGAATGTAAAGAATTAGTCAAAGAACATTAAAGAAGAAGTCAAAGAAGGTACAGAAGTCAAAGAAGGTAAAGAAGAATTCAAAGAAAGTAAAGAAAAAGGAAAAGAATTTAAGGAATAATTCAAAGAAGGTAAGTGATGGAGGAGAGTTATCTGTCTATGTTTCATTCCTTGGTTAATTAATAAAGAAAACTGCCTTGGCCCTTTAAGAACAGAAAATTAGGTAGGTGGAGTAGACAGAACAGAATTGTGGGAACAAGGAAGTAGGGTTGGAGAGACGCTTCAGGGAGTCGCGATAGGAGTCTCCATGCTGCTGCTCTCCGAGATGGACACAGGTTAAGATCTCTCCTGGTAAGCCACAACTCGTGGTGCTACCCAGATTACTAAATATGGGTTAAAGCAAGATGTGAGAATCAGCCAATAAGAGGCTACAGATAATGGGCCAGGCAGTGTTTTAAAAGAATACAGTTTCCGTGTAATTATTTCGGGTGTAAAGCTAGCCGGCTGCCGGGTGGCGGGACACAGCCCCGCCGCTTCACACTACAGATTGGCGCTCCAACGTGGTGCTAAATCCACTTAAAAACCTTGCCCGCTTGGGATCGGAAAGAAAGTACTTTGAGACCATGCCAATGGCTCACTGCTCCCTTCCTGCACCTGGGCAGATGGCGGAATCAGGCTTAGGCGAGCGGGACAGCATTTGCAGATTCCTGCCGCCATAGAGAGAGAGGTGTTTTCAGACTGCACGGTGCTCTGCGCGTCAGATTCGGCTGTAACTTGGATGAAAAGAGTTTCTGTGCTGCACGCTCAGTCTCAGAATTAAACTGCTGAGTGCGGCTCCAATGTCGACTGCTGTGTGCCTGGAACTGTGTGCGGCTCAGGGGCACCAAATGACTGAGGCAGGAGCGGCTTTGGCTCTGCTCAGCCATGCTGAATTGTGCTGATCTCAGGCAGGAACTATCGTAATTACCATGATAACAGCGCAGTTAAGGTTTAGACTTGGCTGTAAACAGGCAGTACCGTATTATTTTAAGAAGTGGTTAACCTTTTAAGAAGTGCTCCTGGATAGTAAAAAATTACAGATTCACAATAGAAAAGATTCAGACATAGAAGGCCTTTAAATGGCTCACGTAGGCTTAAAAGAGAGAAAAAAAATATAGAAAATAAAGTTAATGCCTTAAAAAGAAAAGGTTAAAGTCTTTAAAGAGACAGAGTACAGATAGTTATAGATTAAAAGAAGTAAAGTGATAGAGTAAAAATAAGCCACGTAAAAATGGAAAATTCACAGAGAGTCTGGATTATGTATTTTGTTGTGTTTTCTTTGATTTTTTTGACTGTAAAGGAGCTAAGTACAGAGAGACATTTCATTATATGGGCTGCCAGGCTAGACCAGAATGGACATCTTAACGGTATGACTTCAGGATTTGGATCTAAGAACATGATGCTTTGGAAAAGAGTTTCTTCTTTTGTTTTCACAGAGGACGAGACTCTGTGGATTGCTTCTATCCCAATATGGTATGATAGACCACGCCCTCCTGAAAGGTTGCTATGAACATCTTCAAAAAATTACTTCACTCAACTGCCAACTGAGAGGAACCTAGCACACAGGTTACACCATAAAAGACCTAAATAACAGCGCCCCCATTCAGCAGGAAGCAGTTTGGAGAGAAATAACTGCGCCCATTTTCCCAAATATTGTTTATAAATGTTCTTTTACATTTAAAGGGGGATATGATATAGAGATGAATAATTTGCAATGGTATGGATTTTAAGGTCAATTTTGTTATATGTATATGTATTTCTGATCTTGATTAAGGTATTGTGATTGTGTAGTTCATTTAAAAATGTAATGTATAATTAGGAAATATAGGTTGTTAATGGATAATCATTGATAATAGTTAAGCTTGTAGTTATGTTATTAGATTTTCTAGATATGTAGAGATATATTTCAGTTAGATAGACATTCTTCATATCTTTCAAAGACTGCAGAATATGGCATTTAATGTTTTTAATAACTTAGGGTTTTTCATGACAATGAGACATGTCTGCTCCTGGCAGCACCAGTCTACTTCGAGAGGAAGATGGGCATCGAAGAGGCTACTTATGGAGTTTGTTAGCCATTTGGGCAAGAAACTGCTCTTGGTCTGAACCGGTCTAAACCATATAAAACCGGTCTGAACAAGTCTGAACCGGTTTGAAACGGTCTGAAAAGGATTAAACAGATCTGAACCGGTTTGAACCGGTTTGAACCGGATTGAACATTTTGAACCAGATTAAACCGGTCTGAAACGGTCTAAACCGGTTTGAACCGGTCTAAACTAGATTAAAACGGTTTGAACTGGATAGAACCGGTTTGAACCGGATTGAACCCATCTAAACCGGATTAAACCGGTCTGAACCGGATAGAACCGGTTTGATCCAGATTGAACCTGTCTGAACCAGATTAAACCGGTCTGAACCGGTCTAAACCGGTTTGAACTGCATTGAAGCGGTATGAAACGGATTAAACCGGTCTGAACCAGTCTGAACCGGAGTAAAACGGTCTGAACCAGATTAAACTGGTGTGAACCAGTCTGAACTGGTTTGCACCGGATTGAACTGGTCTGAACCGGATTAAACTGGTCTGAACCGGTCTAAACCGTATTAAACTGGTCTGAACCGGTCTGAACTGGTTTGAACCAGTCTGAACCGAATTAAACCGGTCTGAACCAGTCTAAATCGGATTGAACCGGTCTGAACCGGATTAAACTGTTCTGAACCGGTATAAACCGGTTTGATCCGGTCTAAACCGGCCTAAACCGGTTTTAACGGGTCTAAACCGGATTAAACCAGTCTGAACCGGTTTTAAACGGACTAAACCGGATAGAACCGGTTCGAACCGGTTTGAACAGGTCTGAAGTGGTTTGAATAGGATTGAACCGATGTGAACCGGATTAAACCGGTCTGAACCGGTCTAAACCAGTTTGAACCTGTCTAAACCGGTCTGAACCGGTCTAAACCGTATAAAACCGGTGTGAACCAGTCTGAACCGGTTTGAAACGGTCTGAACCGGATTAAACCGGTCTGAACCGGTTTGAATCGGTTTGAACCGGTCTAAACCGGATTAAACTGGTCTGAACCGGTTTGAACCGGTTTGAACCGGTTTGAACCGGTCTAAACCGGATTAAACTGGTCTGAACCGGTCTGAACCGGTTTGAACCGGTTAGAATCGGTCTAAACCGGGTTAAACCGGTCTGAACCGGTCTGAACCGGTTTGAATTTGTCTAAACCGGTCTGAACCGGTTCGAAAAGGTTTGAACAGGTCTGAAGTGGTTTGAATAGGATTAAACCGGTCTGAACCAGTCTTAATTGGATTGAAACGGTCTGAACCGGATTAAACTGTTCTGAACCGGTATAAACCGGTTTGATCCGGTCTAAACCGGTCTAAACCGGTTTTAACGGGTCTAAACCGG
>NW_024582234.1:0-31446 GCF_903992535.2 Arvicola amphibius | reverse complement strand
TATTTATCTACAGACATACCCACAGACATGCAGTTTAAGCACTCCTCCAGTGCAAAGTGCGCATATACATATATAAACATAAAACACATAGGGCTTTCTGTGGGCACTGGTTAAGGTATTGAAACTTTGGAATGTAGGCTCACCAGAACTAAGGCTGAGCTGGACCACCCACTAAACAGGGGCCACCCAAGGGAAAAATCCGAGACCTGGCATGCAGCGCAGTCAGATTTGTTTCATAAGAACAGCTGGCCACCCCAGCACCTGCTGCCTGGCCCCAGACAGCTGGGGATAAGGCTGTGTGGGGCCAGCTGCTTTTAGGAAGGGCACTGACAGAGACTACCGCCGTTTTGGCATCTGTCAACTCTTGCTATATTTGGTTGAGGAAGTTTGGCAGGGAGCTATGTGGTGTACCAACTAAAATTTAGGCTGATTAGTCATAAGCCAGAATCATAAAATCATAGGACTGGGAGGGACCTCCAGTAAAATAGGTTCAAGCTTTGGTATGAATTAGAATAACATTGGGAATTCCAAACAAGGGCTGCCTCCAGACCTAACACCTTAAAGAATCTAATTCAGTGGGACTTGAGTAAAGCTATTTATAATTTACATTTTTAGTCAGCACATGAGTTAAACTGAATCTAAATGAACCATGAGTTTTAGAGGTCTAAAGAACTTCACAGCTTGGGATGCTTTCCAAAAATAGATAATCATATCAACTTCTTAATTCAAAAGTAAGGTTGTATATAAATCTACCTGCAGTTTGGAATTTGCCCTTTCCCAAACACAAATGTATAAAAATCATCCAAGTGGCCATTTTTATTGTCTTAAAGGTTCAGTGTAGGCCCCAGTCACCTATTTCCTACAACAATGCCCCAGCTCCCAAAGTTTCCACCACTTTTTCGGACAGTGCCACCATGTGGAGGTGGAGTTTTCGAACAGTAAGCCTAAGGGGAGACATTCTGCATTCATACCATTGTAGTTAGACAGGAAACAAAAAAGTTAGCAGAATGAAGTCAGAGTTCTTTGACAAGATGATTGCCCAGGAATAAAATCAAGGACGGGTTCTGGGAAGTGAGAGAATGACTTTATAGACTCAATAATTAGCTTAAGGCACTCTCCAGAATTTATCAGAAGGGCTGGATGATATTCTAAGATGTGTGTTGATGGGGGAAATAAACTTAATAGACATTTTCCACATATTATAGGGAGCTCGACACTGCATTTATTTGAGCCAGTGGAAGTATACTCTGACCAAGAAAATAATTTACTTTTTATTCTGGGGCAGGAGATAGATAGGTAGATAAATGATAGACAGACAGACAGACAGACAGACAGACAGATGATAGATAGACAGACAGACAGACAGACAGATGATAGACAGACAGACAGACAGACAGATAGATGATAGATAGATAGACAGACAGACAGATAGATAGATGATAGATAGACAGACAGACAGACAGACAGATAGATAGATGATAGACAGACAGACAGACCGATAGATAGATGATAGAGAGACAGACAGACAGACAGACAGACAGACAGATAGAACCAGTGTGGATATCCACACGGAGTGAAAGGATATTGGTGAAAAGGCATTAAAATAAGATTTTAAAAAGAAGAAGAAGAAGACAACACAATAAGGAGTAAGCAGAGCATGATCTCAGCTTTGCTTAGCAGGTTTCCTCTGGGAGCAAGGAAATGGAAGCTGCTTCCTAAAGGTAAACCAGATAAAGCTGGGGAGTTCTATTGTCAAGAAATATCCACAGCCGCACAAGGCCAGACCCAGCTTCAGGTGTGGGTGAGACAATGGATACTCTGGTGCAGGCGTCAGCACTGGAGAGAAATCCCATTTTGTCTTTTTCTATGATCCGAGGGCACCAGATAAATATCACATGAAAAAGAATCTATTGTTAAGAACTGAATATTTTAGGGATCTGAGGGAAGGAAAGAAAGCTTTGACTTGGCCTGCTAAATCTTCTGGCTGAGAGACGGGCCTGAGAGGTAGTTTTAGGGCGCAGGAGAGACAGACACTGGCAGATGAAAAAAGGTTGGGATCAGGCTGGAAAATTCAGAGGAAAGGTTTGTGCAATCAGCTGAGAATAACTCTTGGTGTGTGGTGGGTTTGAGCGCAAGGGAATTGAGTAATCAAATTCTGTAGCCACTTACCCGTCGTTACTGCTGTGGGATGACAGAGGATACCTGTAGCTACATCCGCCTACAAGGGTTAATAAGAGCCATAGCAATAGTAACAGGCAGAACGCCTTAAAATATGAAAACAGGTCATCTGGTAATACAGATCTTAGTGCTATGGATTCCTGCACTCCCATCACTTTGGGGGGGACATCACCTAGGTAATGCAAGATTACCCAAAAGATAAGCTCTGAATAATCTCAGGAAGGTAGAAGAGGACTCAGTCTACAGACTGTGAAGTTAAGTGTGGCCAGCAGAGGCTTGAAAGGGAAGCTACTAAGGTTACAACAGCTCTGGTGAATATCAAACACTGTTCAACCCAGACTAAGCAATAAAACAAGCCACTGGAAACAGATCTCACAATGACTTCCTTCCTTGCAGAAAACTAGTCTCAATTTTTGAGACCTGAGAAAGAAGCGAATCTAACAAATCTAACACTTCACATGCCCAACTCCATGATTTCCTTTTAAAAAATATTTAGCAGACTTTTTTACTTTTTATATTTAATATTTTATGTTCACTTCATATATTCATCAAATATTATTTATGAATATTTTCATTTTTTAAGCAATGCATTTTCTTTTCTTTAGAGAATTTATTCTTTTTTTCCCTTTGGGTTTCTTCTCACGTGTAAATTTAGTGTGTTTTGAATTAATTGTTAAGCTCCCAGTGTTCTTTAATACATTTATCCAATTTTATTTTTTAAAGACTTTATTGTAATGTAGTCTTTCCCCCCTTTAATTCCTTTTTTCTTTTTTCTAATATTTTTGTTCTTTTATCATTATCTTCTTTTCCAATTCCCTTCTTTCTGCTCTTTTATCTTATTTCCTTGCCTTTTCTCTGTTCCTTCTCTCCCCACCTCCTTCCTCGATGTCATTCATTTATTGTTTCCCACACTTACCTTAAATAATTTAAAACTTTGTTTTCTTTGCCGTTTTCGGAGGCCAATGGTAATGTATTAGTTTTCATGATTCATTTTAAGTCCATTTCCGTATCACATATGGTTGCTATTATTGCAGTCACAGCCCGGGTGACTCTCTAGGAAAGGATGCTGGGGATTAACTCTTTAAGAACAAGCTGCTTAATAAGAGGATCCACCCCTGGAATCCAAACCAGCAGGTGTGGAAATCACAACAAAAAGACACAAGAGGCATGGAAAAGTAGATATTATGACTCTTCCCAGAAATCTCAAGTCCTCTGCTGCTGAAGCCAGAGATACAGGACTGGTTAAAATAACGAACATTTCAAACATTTTCTGGTGAAAGTAATCAACGAGCTCAGAGGATATAAACAAATATATAAATTTGTTCTAAGTCCTAGAAAGGACAGGTAGCCAGCTAAAGGTAAAAATCATCAAAAAAAGATGAGAAAAACAGCTTTAGACATGAAAAACTCACCAACATAGAATAAAAATGAACAAGAATATTGTGGTTTCTTTAAAAAATAGAGAAACATTACAGATGGAAAGCTAGATGAATAAACAATAACGCAGGGAAGAGCACCAATAGACTCAATGATGGGACATAAAATTGTCAAATATCAGAAATAAATTTTTTAAAAAAGAAAATGAACACAACATCCATGAATTCTAGGATGTATTTAAAGCTCCAATTCAGATCTCTAGGAGAGAGATGCTGAGATAAACCCAGCTAAGATAACGGCATAGTGAGTCTATTTAATAAAATAATGGCAAAACGTTTCATGACTCTAGAGATACAATAGACATTCATTCAAACATAACAGTCTTTTAGAACCCTATTAGACATGACCAGAGAAGCATATCTCCATGCACATAATAATCAAGATGTCAAAATTACAAAGGAATGAACAATATTAAAACCTGTAAGAAAAGTCAGTCAAGGTGGCACACACCTTTAATTGAGCACTTGGAAGGCAGAGACAGCTGACTATCTGAGTTCAACGCCAGCCTGATCTATAGAGTGAGTTTCAGGACAGCCAGGGCTACATGGAGAAACTCTGGCTCAAACCTTTAACCAAACTAATTAAAGGCAGGGAGAGAACATGCAAATTAACAAGATCAGAAATGAAAAGGGGGACATAACAACAGACACTGAGGAAATTCAGAGAATCATTAGGTCTTACTACAAAAGCTTATATGCCACAAAGTTGGAAAATGTAAAAGAAAAGGACTTGTTTTTAGATAAGTACCATTTGCCAAAATTAAATCAAGACCAGGTGGACAATTTAAATAGACCTATAAGTCATGAGAAAACGGAAGCTGTCATAAAAACCTCCTAACCAAAAAAAGCCCAGGAACTGATGGTTTTAATGCAGACTTTTATCAGAACTTCCAAGAAGAGCTGATACCTATACTTCTTAATGTGTTTCACATAAACTATCTTTCAAAGCTGATGGTAAAACACAGCTCAACACAAGCATAGACTAAAGGCACTTAATACGAAAACATGTCCTGAAAGTCTTATTTAGAAATGTTGTCTATAACAGAGGCACCCTAAAAAGATTGAGATCCACGCAGCCAATGCCCCTGGTCTTTTCTCATGCTATGTTACTCTGTGAGTGTGTGGGCAGGGTGGGAAAGTCTGTACTGCTGAGATTGTAGAGGGGATGGTGATTCATTTACAGTAGCGCAAATACGCCTGAATCCAATGGCTGGCTGCCGCCCTCCGCACTTTGTTTGGGAGCTGAGAGAGAACTAATTAGTCCCTCTCCCTCCTAGAATAGAGAACAGAGTTTTATTGATAATAGAAGTTAAACTGGAGCTACCTCCTTTCTTCTTTAGCCCCCTACTCTTTACGGGTCTAATTGCCTCAAATTGTTCAAACAAAAGGCAAGCACTTGACAAATAACTATTTTTTAAAAGGTACCAGGTTATGTAATTTATATCTAACCCTAACAATAATTGTTTTCAATGTTATTACTGTTGTTAGCTTCGTTTATATTAGTAGGAAACCAGAAATTACGGAGTTCAAATATATTTTCAAGGAATCACACAGCTAAGAATGATGGAGTTGGAATTCAGTCTCAGGTTTTAGTGCCAGGAAGATGAAATTGAGGCAAGAATGACATAACAGGTCAAGGGAAGCCTCTAATAACTAAAATAGCAAGCAAAACGAGATTTATGAACTTACTGTTCTAGAAAAAAAACATTTATATTACATATAAATATATTTGTGTTATATGCAAGCATATATGTGGATATATGGATGTATATATATGCATTTGTCTGTGTATATATACAAATATAAATTTTAGTATTCAACATAGTACAGGCATTTCTTTTCATATTGTTTTTAATTTTCTATAATAAACAGAAATGCAATAAATAGTGAAAGGTTGCTAGGGAAACACAGTTGAATTGTTTATTTGGAAATAGCAAAAAACATAGAGCCTACATGGGGCACTGTAGGATATCCATCTGTGGGAAGTTCTAAAGGGATGGAAGACAATGCCTTAGGGATGTGTGTGTGTTCATATGTATGCATGTGTGGCTGTGTATTTGGGTACGTGTGTGTGTGTGTGTGTGTGTGTGAGTGTGTATATGCTCAGGGTCAGATCCAAGGTATCACACATACTGAATGTGTTCTATCTCTGAGCTAATCTCCATTTCCAACACCCTGGTTCTGAAATTGAGGATGTGATGGAGGAGGGTCATTTGTCTATGTTACTTTCATTGGTTAATAAGAAACTGCCTTTGCCCTTTAATAGGACAGAAAATTAGGTAGGTGGAGTAGACAGAACAGAATTGTGGGAGAAAGAAAGCAGAGTCAGGCAGACGCCTCAGGCAGACACCATGGAGCCAGCCGCCAGGTCAGACATGCTGAATCTTTCTTGGTAAGCCACCACCTCATGGTGCTACACAGATTATTAGAAATGGGTTAGTCAAGATGTAAGAGTTAGCCAATAAGAGGCTAGAGCTAATGGGCCAGGCAGTGTTTAAAAGAATACAGTTTCTGTGTAATTATTTTGGGGCATATAAGCTAGTGAGGCATGTGGGAGCCTGGCGGGAAAGCGCCCGCCGCTCCTTCAACAAGGATGTTCACATAAACACATAAAACACTTATTGTTTTGTGGTTCTTTCATAGAACACAATCATATAACACAATAAGACTTAGAAAAGGAGTCACACACAGTACAATAGTTTACCTTCAATATGAAGCTGTAAATGTATTTGTCAAGAAGATTTAGCATCAGCCAAAAATATAGCACTTGGGGTCAAAAGGAAGCACCAGCAAATAAAAATGGAGCTTAGAGACTGACCCTGGAATCCTAATAATGAGAATTTGAGAGGCCTCCAAAACACAAACAAGAATAGCACCACACAAGACTGCGTGAGCTGTTCTGCAGGACAGAACCATGCTTCCTAACTTGCTCTATAAGTGGAAATTGGGTTTCACTCTCTCCCTTGCCTCCTGCTATCTAGATGGAATGTTGGAACCTTAACACCAAATCAGGGCATACCTGTAAATATCATAAGAGATGAACATGAATAAGTCCAATCAGTTACAAAGGAATGTGTTCGGTTAATGAAACTATTTCTGGAGAAATTTAATGCAGGCCTTTGAGCAATGTAAATGTGAGTCATTTTCTTTAGTAGTTAATTTCAGTTGATCCAAATTTCACCTGTAAGAAATCTCCAAGTTCTAAGAAATC
This sequence comes from Arvicola amphibius, assembly GCF_903992535.2. Classification (NCBI taxonomy): domain Eukaryota; kingdom Metazoa; phylum Chordata; class Mammalia; order Rodentia; family Cricetidae; genus Arvicola; species Arvicola amphibius. The sequence goes on along the minus strand of NW_024582234.1, from coordinate 24,621 downwards.
AATTTATGATTTCGTAAAGTTTTTCAGTGGCCTTTACATTTATGGTAAAATTTTATTCCAATAACTAATAGTGTTTTACTTGCATTGCTTTGAAATCTCTAAACCCGGGTGTTTGGTTAACGAATGAACATGGGACTGAGTGTGATGGGAGAGAGTGTGTGTTCTACAGGAGGCCTTGCCTCACAGTTTGAATATGTGCTAATAGATACGGCCTATCACCCCTCTGGGCTGGTGTCCTTCCCTGAGAAAAGGTGACAGCTTATTAGCTGGTAACCTCTGGGCACACATTATATATCCCTGGGATTTTGTAATAGCCTCAACTATATTCATGAATTGGAAGTTAATGATTTTCCTGAGTGAGTTTTCTGGCAGATATATGATGCTACCATAAAGCAAATTAAACCAATTAAAAATATTACATAGTAAACCTGAGTACCAGGTCCCTGTATTAAATGTTCCTGGTATGACATTGTGCATCACAAAGAAGAGAAGTAGAAGTCAAAGAAGCAGATTGAATCGGCATATTTAACTAACTGCTATGTAAATATTTGTCTTCACAAATTCAGCTTAATGGAGATACCTGTTTAGAATATTGGATACTACTGTGCAAGTCTGTAGGAAGAAACAGCAGAAAAAAAACAATCGTTACTTACATTTAATCGGAAGGAGTGCTGCTAGTTGCATAAACACTCTGTGGTCAATAGTTGCCGTCCCCACTGGAAAATAAATTGAAAAGTGGTGCATTAAGGAGGTGATTTTGCTGCAGCAGCTCTTGCATTCAAGTGAATGAGTACCAGTATGGTTTATTTGTTTGTTTCATCTTGTTTCTCCCATTCCTTTAATTCCATTGGTGCACAAACATACCTATACATTGCTGATGCCTGCCCGGAGAGTTTCATTTGTTATTAAATACATTTAATGAGCACACACAGTTTTAAGTTTCATTAGGGTATTTTACAAACAGAAGTTGTTTTGTTAATTTCCTGTCCTCTCTCTCTCTCCTCATCCCCCACACACCCTTACGCTATAGCCTTCTATCCACCCCCAAAGCTTCCCTTGCTCTTCAGTACCACCTGTGTCTTGTCATCCCTGCTTCTCAACATCCCTTTTTCCTTCTCATGGTCTCCTTTCTGGTTTGATATTCTAATTTGAATCTCTCTCTCTCTCTCTCTCTCTCTCTCTCTCTTTTTCTCTCTCTCTCTCTCATACACACACACACACACACACACACACACACACACACGTGCACAATAAACTAGTATCCACATATTAGAGAGAACATGTCAATTTTATATTTCCAAGTTTGAGTTACCTCAAAAAATACAATTCTTTTCTGATCCATCTACTTTACTGCTAACTAATTTTTCTTTTATTGTGCATACTATTTTCATTATTTATCCATCAATTGATGGACATCTAAACTGATTCCATTTTTGATGATAGGCAAACTGATTGGGCTAAGATGGCTTAAAATTGCTATTTATTATTATTATTACTGTTGTTTTTCATTGTTTGTGCTGGGCTTATGTCTGTGGGTGCATAAACTTTAGGCAGAGGGCAACTTTGTAGAGTTGGTTCTCCTCTACTTTTTTGTTTGTTTATACAAGACAGGGTTTCTCTGTAGCTTTGGAGTCTGTCCTGGAACTAGCTCTTGTAGACCAGGCTGGCCTCGAACTCACAGAGATCTGCCTGCCTCTGCCTCCCAAGTGCTGGGACTAAAGGCATGTGCCACCACCGTCCAAATCCTCTACTTTTTTTTTCTTCCTTTTTTTGGTTTATTTTCAGTGGCTAAGCAACAACCTACATATTAAATCCAAAAGTATTCTAAATTACAAATTATACAAGTTTTAAAATGATTTTCCTCAGACCTATTCCAAATGTAGGATGTAATCCTACTACTACTACTACTAATACTAATACTACTAATAGTAATAATATATGACATCATAATACAGTGATAATTTTTTCTATCATGAAAACAAAATTAATTGTTAAAATTTACTTTTAGCCAAATGTGAAATGACATTTTTTTTCTCATTTATTTTATTAAAAATTTCCATCTCCTCCCCTCCTCCTCCCCCTTCCCTCCCCTCCCTTCCACCCATACCCTCACTCAACCCCTCTCCAAGACAAAGAGCCATCAGGGTTCCCTTCACTATGTTAAGTCCAAGGTCCTCCCAGCTCCCCCTAAGTCCAGGAAGGTGAGCAACCAAACTGACAAGGCTCACAGTGAGCCCGTCCATCTACAACAAATCCTCTACTTTTAAGTTAGTTCTGTGGAACAAACTTAGGTTAGGAGTCTGGCAAATTCTTTAATGTGCTGAACTACTGCACCAGCTAAAAGTCATTTTAATTCACATTCTTCTAATGGCTACAGATGAACACTTTTCAAGTGTATTTGTTGGTCATTTTTGTTTCTTCTCTTGAGAACTGTCTGTTCATTTTATTATCCCATTTGCCAACTAGAAAATACTTTTATTTTTATGTTTTTGTGCTTAAATTTTATAGTTCTTTTTATACTCTACATATTAATTTATGTTTGAAGTATGGCTGGCAAAAAAATTTCTCCCATTATGTAGGTTGTACATTTCCTTTGCTCTGTGGGAACTTTGTATCATCACCTAATCTCGTTGCTAATTCTTAGGGCTATTTTCTATGCTATTAAACTTGAGTTTAGAAGGTTCTTGTTTATTCATGTATCTTGAAGTGCTTTCCCCTTCTAGTTTCAAAGTTTCACATCTTACATTAAGGTCATTGATCCTTTGGTTTGATTTTTTTTGAGCAGAGTGAGATATTATGGCTGCATATCCAGTCTTCTTCAGGTAGAGCTCCAGCCTTCCAGCACCATTGGTTGAATAGGATTGTTCAGTGTGTTTTTGATCAATGTACGAAACATTATGTGGCAGTTATACTTTTTCAGGTTTATTTTCAAATTCTCTATTCTGTTCCATTGGTTTTGATGTTTACCTTTGTGGCCAGAGTTCTCTTGGTCGCAATAACTGTGCAGTGTAAGTTGAGCTCAGGATTGGGATGTCACCATTATTCTTTCTCTTTAGGCTTACTTTGGTTGTTCATGGTCTTTGTTGTTTCCATATAATTTTATTCAGTGTTTCTATTCTTGTGATGAATGTCATTGGATTATTGATAGGGATTGTACAGGATAGCTAGATTACTTTTAGTAGGACAACCATTTTCATAATACTAATTCTGCTAAACCAGAATTATTAAAAATCCTTCTATCATCTAGTATCTTCTTTAATTTGTATACATAGAGATTAATGATCAAATTTCACATGGTTATTATGTTTTGAATCAAAACCCCACTAATATGCAGATTGTACACTCAGAAATACATCTTTAATTTGTACAGATACAGGCTGGAACATGAGAAGATTCAATATATCCTATGTGCCCACTGTCAGTCACCCTGTGAGTGTCAACCAAGACTTTGTCCCTCCCCCTGTAACAAGACAGAGTGATCACAGAACTCCCACCCTGAGGCTTTAGCTTTGTCCCCTACATCAAGATCACAGAACAGCAAATTTGCAAAGATGTTTGAGGGAAAAGATCTTTTCTATAATTAAATTGGGTTTTTATTTGAAGATTTCAAAATGGACTTGCTTTAAGAAAAGCAAAGTTTTAATGGACTAGAATAGATGACTCAGAAACAAGACCATGCAACTGTAGTTACTTTATTCTGCAGAAAGGCACCAAAGAATACATTGGGAAGACGAGTCATTTCAACAGATTATGCTAGGGAAACTGAATATTTGTATGTAGAATAAAGATGAACTCAAAATGGATGGAGACCTTAGTGTGAGATGCAAAATGTTAAACATACTTGATGAAAATAAATAAAATAACTTCAGATTTAGACATAGGAAATAATCCTGGATATAAAACCAGAGTCTTGAGAAGTAATAGCAAAAGCTGACAAATGAGATCACAAGAAGTTGAGAATCTTCTCTACAGCAAAGGAAACAATCAACAGAGACCATCAATAGAATAGGAGAAAAGATTTGCCAATTACAATTATGCGTAGGATGTTTAAAGGCCACAAAAATTAAACACCAAAACTCAATAATTCAAAACAATAAAGGCTCCTGTCTAGGATCAGAATACTATAAAGATTTCTTCACACATACAAAAAGAATCGTAATAGACATGTGGTATCAAGTAAAGTTACTTTATTGTGTTCCCTTAGGCAAGACTTAATTTTCTTTGAACTCTAGTTTTTCATAGAGAGAAATAAACCTAGATCCTGCCTTCCCCCCAAAAGATTCCTTCACATTCATGCTTATAGCAGTACTTTTTGTAATGGACAAATCCTGGTATTACTCTAGGCATCCATCAATAGAGGTAGGTAAAAAATAGGTAAAGGATGTACACACACACACACACACACACACACACACACAGTGGATTTTATTCAGCATGAAGAATGAATTATGCCATTTGTAGGCAAAATGGGAAAAATTGGAGACTATATGGGTGGTGAAATAAGTCAAACTCAGAAAGTCAAGCATTGCAATTTTTTCCTGGTTCATGGAGTATAGATTAAAAGAAAATAGAAGGATATGAAGGTGTAGTGTGACTATTTGGGTGGATAAATGTTAGGGTGGAGAAATATAAGATAAAGTGACAGGATATGATGGAATGTCGTGATAATAAAATACATTACTGTGCGGTATCAACTTTGAAAAGTAAAAGAAAGACAGAAAATATGACATTAATTTGCTTATGGAATGTCGTGATAAAATACATTACTGTGCTGTATCAACTTTGAAAAGTAAAAGAAAGACAGAAAATATGACATTAATTTGCTTATGGAATGTCGTGATAAAATACATTACTTTGCTGTATCAACTTTGAAAAGTAAAAGAAAGACAGAAAATATGACATTAATTTGCTTAGAGAATTATTTCATTGATGACTTTTTCTAATGAGGTAAGACATTTGAAATATTGGCTTATACACCACTACGGAAAATATCAAGTTTCTTGAGATATACCTCTTTTATAGAACTTAATAAAAACAATCCTAAATTACCAATTAAATATTTTTTTTCTAGTAGAGCTAGAGAACATTTTTAGTTGAAGCAATGGGACTCCCCCTCTAAATAGCACTCTTCTCACAGTATTTTGATTTTTCTCTTCCAGAGAGAGTCGAAGCTGAAAAGTGCAAATTAATTTGTGCGTACATAGCTGTGCTCGCCTTCCCTTTGCCATGTTCATTGCCTAGTGTTCACTCAGGTAAGTGAGAACAGAGATTATTTTTATTACATTGCTCCATTTGGAATTTCATACATATATAGCAGTTACCTAGAATGGAAAATTATGTCGCTATGTAGCCTCAAGATCTCTAGGTATTACAATCTTTCACAGTGGGCAGCCAGAATTTCATAAAATTCTGGATTTATCAGTGTCATCCAAAGTACTGTTGACTTCCAAACTATGTGGCTTTTCACAACAGCTTTCAAATAAATTTATGTTATTTGTTATGTTACTCCCTTGGGGTATGTCATGTTTTATGTCCATTTCATAGATGTGATGCTGGTGCTTAGGAAGCTTAAGAAAACTCTTCCCAGGGTTTGAATCAGTTATGGTGAAGTGGGACCTCATTCCAGTTTGAACTTGTGTTCTTGTATTCTGTTACTATCTGACGTTTTCAATGTTCACCACCAGAATAGCCAGCAGAAATTAAGGTTAAACTATGTCTTAATCATATTCTACAAGGGTTTAAAACTACAGTAACCAAAGGCACATTTCCTCCATCTGATTATGGAATTCTGTAAAGCAAGTACTAGAAATAAATTCCAAGTATGTTCTGAGGAACAGATCTTCCTGTGGTAGCACTGCATTCCAAATATGTGCAGAAAGACAAGGGAAAACATGAACTGCAATAAATTACGGCTAAAGTGAGCTCAGTTATTAACTTCCTTTCTATTTCCTGGAGAATGGCAGCCAACAACTCTCAGCAGCTTTCAAAACCTTGGAATGATTGGCATCCTGAAGTTCAAAGACTTTCTTGAACGTTTAGAAGTCCTGTGGAAACAGGCTTCCCTGGGTAATTTCCAGCACGTTTGTATACACAGCAATGTTAGCACTATCTCTCTCAGGGTTGGTCATCACTGGTGCACTGGTCAAAATGAGATTTGGAAGAACAGATATTGTCTGTGAGACTGGTCTGGGACATATATACACACCTGACCTCTAATCTGGGGCACCTAACCCTGGTCACCCAGACAGCACTCAGAGGGCCTCTCCTCTCCCACAGCTCTCAGGTAATCCCTAGAGGGCTGGCTGTCTTCACAGACAACACAGGAGACATTCTTCCCCCTTCACCTGGAAGCTCTTGCTATCTTTCTTAAAATAAGAAAGTACTTTAAAAAACTTATATCAGTTTCTTTGGTACAGAATTCTACCACTGATATTGTCATGTATATTGAATATACCTATATATTCACAGGATCTAGTTAAGTAGTTTCATACTCAGGATAAAGGAGAATTTAGCTCAGAACTAAGAAGTCATACTTATTTCTTGATAGGTCCCATGAGTGAAATGGGGAGAGGCACTATCCTATGGACGTTATTCCTATTGATTTTAGACAAGAATGAGCATGTCATGTTGTAGAATATTATTTTAAGGTGTGTTACTTTTGTTTATGCTCTGGAACATTTGTTTAATGATGCAAAGATGTTTTGATTAAGTATAATTTACCTGCGGTCAGTAGGCTGAGTCAGTAACTGGAAGTTGTAGGAAGGAGCCAGGTGGAGAAGGGTTTTTAAGAAGAGGGGAGGAGAAGCAGAGTTCTTAGGAGACTTGAGGTGAGCTAGGTGAGCTGCTTGCTCTTCAGCCTCACTGGGGAGCAGAATTCTACCTCAACCTTGAATCTTGAGTTCTTTAGAGAGACAGAGATTTAGATAAATTCCTTTAGTAGCTTTGAACTATTTGGTGCCTGAGGGATCAGAATTTCCTCAGGCTGTGGCTTTTGCCTCCTAATGCTGCAACTGGTAGCAATGGAGTTGCAGCTGCTGACTAGTATAGCCTAGCTTAAAAAGCAGTAACAATTAAAAAAGAAAACAACAATGTCAGAAACATGATACATATAAGAACCACTGGCCTCTGGTTATTTACACACACACACACACACACACACACACACACACACACACAAAGCAAGTTCTTTATTAAATAATTTAGTGACAACCCTGATGACTTCATGACCGTCACAACTTGTATAGATCCAGTCAACCTCTGTTTAGAAGCCAGTTCTTAAATACTTCATTACAAATCAAACACAGATCTCTCCTTGACAGAAGTATTAATAGTTAAGACAAGAATTTGAAAAGAGTTATAATACTGACTCCTACAATCAAGTCCAAATGTAAATTCAAGAGAGAGCAGTCTCTGATATGTGAGGGCCTTCTTTCTATGGACTTTAGGGGAACAACTCAAAAACTACACTAAAGAACTGAATGCTCCAAAGTCTCGGTTTTTCATTTATCAGTCAGTACCCAGATAATTCTGTGTGATGGTGACACTGTTTGTTGCTATGGGGAGACTTTTCAATTTGACGCTGAAAGAAAACAGGTATTTTAAGGAGACCGAGGGAAGGAGAATTTGAGTGTGGATTTATAAGTTTTTGCTATGAAAATAGTAGAAGTCCACCTGAAGCTACTTCATCTTTCTAAAAACTGGATGATCTACCACGTGATACTGAAGCATGTTCAAAGACAGAAGAACTTACTTCTGGTGTCTCTGAGAAATGTTCTCTAGTTCTAAAATTCAGATCATTATAGTAATAGTTTTCTTTTGGTCAAAGTTATTAAAAATTTAAAACAAGTCATGGTATTTCTTGGAACTACAGAATGTGCAATATTATTTTAGAGTTCCTATATTAAGATGCTTAGATTTAGTTTGCCAACTAGTTTGAAAGATCTCTTGTTCTTGTGTGTTTTATAATCCAGTCTAACACATGTGGGACTTAATTTTGGTGCCAAAATATTTTTTCTCTCCCTGGCTATTAGTTCATTTGCAATTCTGGACCTCCACCAGTAAAAAAACAATTTGTGTGTTGTTTCTCAGCATCTCCTAGTTTTGTTGGAGATAAAGAAGACAGATCACACCAACCCATATTACCAGCCAATGTTATAATAAAGTTGCCTTATTACACCAGATTCAAATATGCTTTTGAACAGGATGTTCATTAAATTTTCATCATATTTCACTGAAAGAAAAACAACTCATTTTGATCCTTCAGTGAAAGAGTATAAGTATTTCTGTTAGGGTGTGAACTGAGTTAGTTATACTTATTGCTCAAATTATAGTGACTTTTCCCTGACCAACAAAAATAAACACACACATACACTCACACTCACAAACTCACCTGGTCCAACTCTTGTGTTTTCATTCCTTCTTAGAAAAGATAATCTGTGGTAGTTTTTTTTCTTTTCATTAGTAATTATAGTCAAAAAATGCAAACTGAAGACAGATTGTGTTCACTTTTTTCCTGTTGAATAGTATGTGAAAGGCAACTAGGCAACTAACCTTCTTTTTTTTTTTTTTTGGTTTTTCGAGACAGGGTTTCTCTGTGGCTTTGGAGCCTGTCCTGGAACTAGCTCTTGTAGACCAGGCTGGTCTCGAACTCACAGAGATCCGCCTGCCTCTGCCTCCCGAGTGCTGGGATTAAAGGCGTGCGCCACCACCGCCCGGCGCAACTAACCTTCTGTAACTTCTCACAAATATGTATTTTCCCAGGTGTTGACATACAGACTTTCTTAATTATTTAATTTATGTATCTGGATGGAGTAATTATACAGTGATTGGTTTACTAAATTAATAACCTATCTGTAATTGATACTCACTGGGAAAAGCATATTCCTCATGTGGAATTCCACTGGGTATATCAACCTCATTGCAGAGCAGGCCCCTGGACCAGGAGTAATTGGCCAACATAAAATGAACTTGTGTGTGTGTGTGTGTGTGTGTGTGTGTGTACTTTGTTTCATTTTTCTTTGTTTGGGTAATTTTGTCTTGTTGGCCTTTTGCATGTTTGGTTTGGTTTTTATTTTATTTTCGTGTGTGTTTGTTTGAGAGAGGGAAAGAAAAAGTTGAGCATTATGAAGGTGGGGAGGAGGTAGGGGAAGGGAAACCATGTTCAAAAATATATTAAAATATTTTAATAGAAAAAGGAAAACCTAAAAAGAAAGAAAGGAAAGAAGAGGAGAAATCAGTTAAACAACATGGTTTGACATTGTAGAGTCCACAGGCAAGATTATAGTGAGTCTGAGACCAGCATTGTCTACATAATGAGTTTCAAGCCAGCTACTATTACATAAAGATCCTATCTCAAACACAAACAAAATAACAACAAATAAACAAGCAAACAAAAAAATCAATGAAAAATAATGCACGGTGTACTATAGTGAGAAATATTTAAAGGAAAACAACTGGGCATATCAAATATGCATCCAGATTTAAAATGAGATATCTATTATGGACACCTTCCTTTTTTAGTGTAATTAAAATATAGTTACATCATCTATCCTACTCCTATCATCCTGTCCTTCTCATGCACACCCCTTCCTGCCTTCCTTAATTCAGGGTCTCCTCTTCTTTAACCACTGTAACTGCGTAAACCTATAAATAAATGCAGCCTGCACAGTCTGCTCATTGTGACTGTATATATATACATATATATATATATACATATATATATATATGTATATATATATACATACATATATATATATATATATATATGCTGCTAGGTTTGGTAACTATTTTTTGATAATGAATCTGGGGACTCATTCCTTGGGAAGACTAATTCTCTCTATATAATTTTTAATTGCATGTAGTTCTTTATTTAGACATAGACCATCTTAGATTTTCTCCATCTATGTCAAAATGTCAACTTTTGTTGGGATTGTTCAGGTTTTGTTTAGGCAGTCATGTTGTTGAGAAGCTACAGGTGTAGCTTCCATGTTATACGTAGAAGGCGTAATCTCCCAGCAGACTTCGTGGTCCTCTATTATGTACAATCTTTCTGCCCTTCTTCCTAGATATTCACTGTGCCTTCAGTGCAGAAGTAGTGTTGTAAATGTATTAATTTGGTCTGAACCCCCACAGTCAGCTCTTTTCTGCATTTGAAAGTTGAGCAATTTTCTTTTATAATTGAGACTTTGCACCAGTATAAACTTAACTGTTAAAAGTCACAGTAGACTATTCCCTGGGAATCTGCTGGCTGGTCCTCACCTCTTCCTGCTCTCCACCAGACCCAATCCTTCAGTCTCCTTCCCAGCTTTGAAGCAGAACACCTGCTGCAGCCTCTCTGCTCTGCCCCCATCTCCAGTGGATCGCACAGGTTTTCCCCTCCACTCATTGCCTTACTCAGTCCTCCAGCTCCAGCAGGCTTACATCACCCCATTCAGGGAAGCAGGTAGCTAACTACAGATCTTCACCTCTCCCCCATCTTCATCATTTATTGTCAGGAGGCCACTAGTTAGTTCCAGGCCACATAGCCCTGAAATAATCACACAGAAACTGTATTTTTTAAATCACTGCTTGGCCCATTAGCTCTAGCTTCTTATTGGCTTACTCTTACATCTTAGTTTAACCCATTTCCATTAATCTGTGCATCACCACAAGGTCGTGACCTAACAACAAAGTTTCTACAAGTCTGTCTCCCTTGGTGGCTCCATGGCTTCTCCCTGACTCTGCCCTTCTTTTCCCCAGAATTCAACTTAGCCTTACTCACCCAGTTCCATTCTACCCAATCATGGGCTCAAGACAGTTTCTTTATTCTTTGACCAATGGTATTCACAGCATACAGAGGAGAATCACACATCAATCATTCATCATTTATGTCCCACCAATACATTTCTGGTGGTTCTCCAGTAGTTCCTATCCTGGTCACTCCTAAATGCTTGTGTTATTGTCATACCCAAAGTTTCACAGTCTTCCTTTATCCTGTCTAGCGAGTGTTTTTTGGGCCTTCCTCTTTACCTTATCTCATGCACTCTTCCAAGCAGTGCTCTCTTTGGGTATCTGCTGTCATTTATTTTAAAACACGGCTGAAGTATCTCAACATCCATTACCATATCCTGTAGTTTACTTCCTTCTGTAGATGGAGACGTTTCTTTGTGTCATCGCTGAGCAGCCTATCTCTTCATGTGGTGCCTAGAATCCCCTAAGACATGGCATCTCAACCACATTCAGCTGCTGTTCTGTGGAGCATCTCATTGTCCAGGTTTCAGAGTTGTAAAGAAGGCAGCTCAAGACAAGTGTCTCATATATTGTAAGTTTGTTTTTTGCCATTATGTCTCTTGCTGACCAAACCTTCCCTGGTGCTTGGAATGCAGTCCTCGCTATCCTTATCAGCCTCTTGATGTCTGAAATAGTTTTCCCCTCTTCTGCAAATACAATTCTGCAGTCTCATCCCCAGCTCTTTAGGAGATCACCTGCTTTGGCCTCCCCTTCTTCTCTGCCCCCATCTCCAGAAGATCATGAGGATTTTTTTCCACAGTCTTCTGTTAATCCCAAAGATGGAAGAACAACCACTGACCCAAATCATCTTGGCCAAATTAATTAAAGCAAGGTTTTTTTATTTGTGTGCATGAGTTGCCTCCTCCTAAGGTGGGGTTTGAGAGGTTGGCATTGGATTTGAGGAAGACAAAGTTTTTATAGTGCAGAGGTAGCGGGTTTCCAAATAGGGGTTTTGGTTGGCAAAATAGGCAGGGTTACAGAACATAAGCATAGCAAGTTAGTCATAATAACTTTCTAAACCAAAGACATGATTGCAAGGTGGTCATAATAACAGGTGGTCATAACATGGTAGCAATGACAATGCCTTTGAAACAAAGGTAGTTGCAAAATGGTTATTAACTTTTGAAAACAAAGACATGATTACCATTCCCGGAATAGGCAATACAAAACAATTTGTGCTTAATGTTATAGATTGGGCATAGCCCAGTTCTTGAGACACAGAAGTTTGATCATAAACAACAATGAAACTAGTTTGTCTTTACTATAAGATGGCTTTTAAGCCTAAGATGGAGGCAGGGTGGTTATTTACTTACTTCCCACTTATCCCTTTGTCTTAGCACCCAACTCTAGCAGGATTTCCATGAGAACCTTGCAGCCAAGTCTGCAAGAGAAGCAAGTAGGCCAGCAAAGCAGGCAGGCAGGCAGGCTTCAGATCTTCACCTTCCTTTCTTTTCTCTAAATCCAAATCACCATCTTATGTTCAGCTCTGTATCAGACTACCTGCTGTTTTCTTCTCTCTTTCTACCCCATTCACAGGTGACTAAGTAGATGTTCATAGTGGAACATGATAAGTATTTTTATCCTTCCTATATCTGTCCCTGCCTCTTTCGCCCATTACTTCATAATACCTAGAAACACATTCTACCTTGAATGGAACCAGTGGTTACTCCTGGTAGGATCTCAGAAGCATTCCCTACCAGGCAATACTAAACTCTCTAAGAGTCAGAGAGGTCAACAAAAAACCATGGAGCAATACACCCATTCTATAAAGACAAAACCAGATAGATACACCTAGAATTACAGTGATAACAAACACAGATGCCTAAATTCCAAGGTTAAAAACATAGGAACAGCTATGATTATATGGAGGTTAGCAACTCTACTAGAGTAGACCTTGAGTAATGAAACATTCTGAAGCACAAGACACCTTAAATAGTCTTTATGAATGTGTTAGCTGTTTTTGAAGAGGAAATGAAAAAATCCAAAAATGTGTTATTTCAAAGAGTACAATGATTCTATTGAAAGTGAACATTCAGAAATAAAAGAATAAAATCTTTAGGTATGCACTTATACAAATGTAGTACACAGGAAAGGCTAAATATAAAGAAGGGCTATGATCTCAAATTCTGCAGGGTTGTGTTCTACTCTTTATGATGCAAGAACATGAGACGATGGTGGAAAGGAAAAATAAAAAGACAACAGATGTTTATAATGAGCTTGCTTTTCATGTGCACTCATATAGACTTAATATAGCTTTGTATAAATGTGACTTGTGTGCACATACACACATCGGTAAGTAAGTAAGTAGGTAAGTAAATAAATAAATAGATAAATAAAGATATAGAATATGTAATTTTAAATGGATACAATCCTCATAAAAATCTTGTACCCCACATAAAGAGAGATTTTGATTTAGATATGGCTGTAGGTTTGTAGTGACTTCCATCATAAAGATTTTGTAATTACTGATTTTTAGGACAAAAAAAATCCCTGTCACTAAAATGAAGAGTTAACTGGATTTATTCATTTAAAGCTGGAGCCATATCTGCTTCTCTGGTGGATGTACACACAAATATGGCAAGAGCATTGCCTTGACAACTTGTAGAGGAAGCTGAACATATACTACATCAAAATGAGGACTAGACAAGGATGCTTCTTCCAGAGGGGACAATTCTGTTTACATCAAAGGACTATAATCACGCAGACAAAACAGAAGTAGCGTTAACTTATTTTAAAACAACTCAGAAATAGACGTCTGTCTATCCTCTAACAGTTTTCCTGATACGAACTAATTATACAAATAGAAATAAAGTATTGGTTCAGTTTGCCTTTTATATATAAAAATGATACTTCCTAAATGTCGTTGTCTAAAACACCATATATACTAAGTTATAAAATAACATTTACTTTTATCAACTCAGTTCCAATGTAAGCTGTGTTTTGATATTTTTTTAAAGTAATATTTCTCAATTTAAAAGTAACTTGAGTAGAAATGACTATCTGGTTGCAATTAGTATTATAAACATAAGTTAATACTTTTCAAAAAGTTTTCTTATTTCTGTATGGAATGTCAGTGAACTGTTCTAAGAACAATTTTTCTGCATATCTTTTACTTTCTGCAGTACATTGCTGTTATTGCTGTCTCCTCCTTGTTTTAACTACATCTTTAAGCCCAGTTATATTTATTAACAGTCCAAAATTCATTCTGGATCAATTACCATGAACTGATGGCTCATGCAGGTGGCCCTTGCTTTTTAAAGTCTAATCTTTCAAAGTCCCAAGCATTAAAATGATTAATGTGTGGCCCATTATTTGTGGCAAAATGTTAGTTTCAAAAACTAGCATCTTTGGTTCCATGCAACTCTCCATGGCGTCAATTATTATTCTCAGCACAGAGACTGTCAAGCTTTGGTGCTTGTAAGACTGTGGGCTGACCCTTCAGTAATACTGATCAAGCAGCCTTTGTTTTTCAATGTGCAAGCAATGTATGTCTTATGCGGATTTTGTAGGATAATTGACAAGTTTTCAAATTTATTATTGTGTTTCCACTAGCATTAAACATTTCTAATTATATTCTTCTCTGATTGAAAGGAAAGCGGTATGGGTTTTATCCCTAAGACAGTATTTCTAAGGTATAGCTCAGAGGAACAGGATGAACATGTAATTGTTCTCACCTGCTATTTTTAGATCTAGGCTCACATTGTCCTTTGCTGCTGAGATTCGTAGGTGCTACCTGGACCATATATATAAAACTATGTATGTATATAACTATATATATATACTTATATATGTTTATATATTTATATTATATAGTTTATAGTTTTGTATTCTTGGCTACAATGAGTTGTTCACATATAATTAGCCAAGAACAGAAAGATTTAGGAAGTGTGCTTCTACAGCAAAATTAGCCTTTGTGATATTGTTTTTCCTTATTCTCTCCTTGGAATCCTAGCATCTAGCAAAGAATTGTGCACAAGTTAAAACATCAGCACATCACAACTGGGATAAATGAAGTGATAACACTTTCTGACCTCAAGTGTCCTAAATTGTCAGGTGAAAGGTAAAACTCAACAAAAAAATCTATAGTACTTATTTATATTTTACAGCATGGCTAATGGAATAAACTGATTAATTTTTAGGTGAGAAAAATCCACCATTCCCAATTTTCCACATTTTTTCTTTGTTCAGAACTTTAAATATGGTGGAGGTATTTTTCCTTTCAAATACTCTTGTGAATCCTTGCTGTTCTTTGTCTTTGGCAACGTATTTTGAAATCATTATGTTGCAGCTTCAGAGGAAAGTGGGTTCAATAATATTCAAGTCCTTACACTGTCCAGGGATATAGTCAATGGGGAATTTATTTACCCCCATATCAGGAATATGATTTGAAAACCAAAGGGGAGAGACCTAGGCAAGGAAAGGGTCCACTGCTTGCTCATACATCATTTAAAAACCTTATAAGTCCTTTGAATGCCAGTACAGAGGGAGGGAAGGAGAGAGAGAGAGAGAGAGAGAGAGAGAGAGAGAGAGAGAGAGAGAGAGAGAGAGAGAGAGAGAGAACAAGCTTTCTTTGATTCTAGTACATCATGAACCTATTCCTTAATAGACTGCCCATGTACAAATGTACAATCACGGTTTACTTACATAAGTCAACTGGCATTACCCAAAACAACTTTGTATACAGGAATGAGATAGATGCTTGAGAATTAGAGATATGCTCATTATTTAGAGAGCTTGCAGGTTGTCCCAAACAGCCATAGGATTTTATTTAGTGCATGTTAGAGTCTAATAAAAAGTATTCCCAATGGGCCTAATTCTATACTGCTTCCTGTCATAAAAGATCAGCATTTGTTACAGGAAAATTCTAGGGCAGAAGCCTCTGGAGAGGGAAGAGTCAATTTAATAATGCATTGGCTTCTGATTGTCAAGATGACATACACCTGCACTTCCACAGAGGCTACAGCCAGAGAAACACCAAATTATCAAAACTATGCACCCTGGATACACAGACACTGGAGCATACACTGAAAAATGATTCCTATTGCTCTGCACATAGCATCATTTTTGCTTTTAATACTTAGGCAATGCCAGTACTAAAGAAGCAGAGCCATGACACATTATATGGTATGATTATTTTTAATCATTTTTATTTTATAATTACATCATTCACCACTTCCATTTCCTCCCTTCAAGCCCTACAACACACCCATCTTTGTTCTCTTCCAAATTTGTGGCTTCTTTTCTCATTAATCATCTGGCATACATGCATATAAATGTATAGTGTTTATATTTAATAGAGAAATATATCCTTCTAAATTTGTATAATGTTGCTTTTATGAATGTTTTGAAGATGACCATTGTCAGCTGATGTGATAAAATGTTGCTTATACTACACATGCATATTTATATACAGATTTTTGTGTATTATAGGGTCTTTTAAAGCAAATAATTAGTATAATTTCTTAAGATTTTTTTTCAGATATCCTTGCTGCTGTATTATCCTCCTTTCTCCTTTTTCTGTGTTTGTTCTCCAATTCCCACCATAATGAAAGCCCTTTCTCTATTTTTCCCACTTATGCCTTATCTTTGTTAGGGTTGTTATTAATGAGATGAAACACCATGACCAAAAGCAACTTGGGAAGGAAAGGGCTTATTTGCCCTACATATCTCAAAGTACAGTGTATTGAGAAACCAAGGTGAGAACTCCAACCCAGAAGGAACCTGGAGGCCGGAGCTCATTACTGCAAGAGTAGCAAGAGTACTACTTGTACTCTTACTGTCTTGTTCCCCATGGCTTCCCCAGTGTGCTATTTTATAGAACTCAGGACCACCAACCCACTCACAACAGACTGAGCCTTCTCCCATCAATCACTAATCCTAATTCTACAGACTTGCTAACCTAGCTCAATCCTCTGAATGCATTTTATCAACTGAGGCCTCCTCTCTCATATGGCTGTACCTTGTGCCAAACTGACATGAAATTAGACAACACATGCGCTCAGATCACCTCTTGTTACTTTTACTTACTAAAGTTGTTGAGTCTTTGATATTAAATTATCCCTAAATTAATTTGTATAAATCAAATCATTTGAATTGAGGTTGGTATGTAATTAGGAAGCCACCTCCTTCAATGGCTACAATATTTGTCTTCTTAGAGAATGACAATCAAGTAGAGAACAATTAGTACAACAGCGGTTTTGGAGAACACAGGTGGTCCAAGCCAGGGAGGACGCACAATTGCTGTTCCTGTGTGAAAGGGCTGTCTATGACTGTGAGGACTCTACCATCAGTCTATTGTCAACTCTTATTAGTTGTGTGAAAGGTCAATTTTAAATAGTGGTATCAGTTATTTTATTCAATGAGAAGAGAAAAACATACAAAATTAGGGCACTCGTGTTTGAAATAGTTATGAAGAATCCATAGTTTACAAAGATTTTTACACATTTCAGTAAAACAGGCTTTCACACAGCGCTACCCTTCTATTGCCTTAAATGTCACCGATGGCTTGATAAGTGAGATTTGCTCAACTTTCCTCTGCTGGTTTTGAATCAGTCTCTTGACATTATCTTGATCTTTAAATATACCAATATTTCATCCCCTTTGCCCTGGAAATTGTGAGGCAGGGCAACATGATATCTTTGAGGCAACAAAGAGCTTACTGATACAAAAGTGATTAAAATGAAGTAATAAGAGTACAAAAACTGGGGCAGATGGATTCCTGCTTACATTTCTCAGAACATACATTTGTATACAGGTTGATGGATAGTTTCTTCAGGTCCCACTTCTTAGTTTATGAACATGTAGGTGCTGTCTTCCTTCTATGAAGAATCATGGTAAATATTACAAGTTTTTTGACATGTATAAACAATATTTCAGAGGTTTTCATTAAAGATTAGTGTTCTTTTTCAAAATGTTGTTTTTGAAATCAAAAAAGAGAGTGATTTATGTGATTTTGGAACATCTCCAATTCACCAATTCTTCATTGCAGATTTAAGGGCGTGAAAGGATGTGTAAATATTTGGTGAGCAGCCTGAATCATTCCAATAGAAATATTCCACCACTACTATTTTAGTATGAACTAAAAATGCTCCGGGTCTAGGCTTTGGAATTTGATGCAAATACAGAAGATTAAAAAAATACATGTAACATATAAGAACATCTCAGTCACCACACTCAGCCTTCTATTTTCCACAAACATTCACTGTAAAATGGGAATTTTTCTGACATGTGCTGAAGGAGAGTATACTGTATGTCTGATATATGAGAGAGGGCTGGGCTGGGGTAAGGCAGCGGATGAAGAAGGAGCCATCTCACCACTACCACTTCCTAATTCACACAGAAATAGTAAGTGGGATTTTTCCAAAAATCCCCTGCTGTAGCTGTAGTAGTCATAAAAATCCTAAACATGGAAGACAAAACTAGACTCTGCTGTGTTCTCTTTTGCCTTTTAAACTCTTATGTGTATATGGTCTATGGACCTGTACTTCACAAGTCATCTGATTTTATTTTTATTTGTTATTTCTATAATATTTTGAATGTATAACAACATATAGAGTATTAATCCCACCATGAGGATTCATTTATAATTAATAGTAAATATCATTGTACCAAAAATAAAAAAATTCTAAATTTTATACTCTTAATTATAACTGTTCCCCAAGTCCATATAGATATATTTTTATCATATGTACTGATTTCACTTGTGCTTATTTGACTTATAATATATCTACAAGATTTATTTATAATGCTGAATGATATAGTGGCTTTGTTGACTGAGGTTCTCTGTTTTGCCTGGTTCCCACAGTTGTTAAGTCCCAAAGAAATCACACAGACATCTACAATAATTATAAACTGATTGACCTAGTATCTCAGGCTTTTTATTAATTAATCCTTATAACTTATATAGCCCATAATACTTGTCTATGTTAGCCACATAGCTTGGTACCTTTTTCGGCAAGGCTGTCACATCATGCTTGCTCTGTGGCTGGGTCACAACCGCAGACTGCAGAATCCTCTTCCCAGAATTCTCATTGCCCCACTTCTACTTCCAGCCTGGTTGTCCCGCCTATACTTCCTGTCTGGCTACTGGCCAATCAGTGTTTTATTAATATTCAATTGACAGGGTACAGACCTTTGTCCCACAGCATAGCTTGTTCTTTTTAAATACTGTGTAGTATTCTACTGTGAACATGTCACAGTTTATAGTTTATTTTTTCATTCTACCTTTTCAGGATATAGCATGTTGTAGATTTTAGATGTTATCAACAAAGCATCTGGGAACACTACTGTACATGTCTTCTTTTGTACATACGACCTTATTCTTCATCTGTACAGGTATCTAAGAGTGAAATTAGTGAGTCATAGGACAAATGACACTAACTACTCTGCCAAGCAGTTTTTCAGTGATTGAGTTGCTTTGCAATCCACATCAGCCTTGTAACAACCTCCTTACAACACTGGGCGATTTAACTATTGTGTTGCATGAAGCTCTAGTTTTTTGTTTTGTTTTCTCTTACTATATAATGTTTCACTATTAGTATAGATCCATTCTGCTACTGAAATTCATGCAAGTTTTGAGCCAGTATTGTAGAACAAAGTCATCCTTCTCCCATGGTTTCTGTTTACATTTCCCCGAGGATATAGAGAGCTGAATATCTCCCCAAACCCTTTCTGAAATGAATAATAAACAGTTAAGTGTTATTGTTGAATTGTGTATCTATCTCCAATGAATATCCTGAATTCTGCCTTCAGGTACCTCAGAATGTGGTAACAGAATTGTTGGAGATGCAGTTGCTAGGATAAGGTCATAGTGACATAAGTTGAACTGTTTTATAAAAAGCAAGAAAAAAAAAAGAGGAAGTTAAGAGAAGGAAATGTCTCAAGACAGTCACTATCTGAAGTGACAGTGGCAATGATGGTCATGTAAGAATGGGGGAGATGATGCTAGAACCCACAACTCATCCCCTCACTGTCCTGGTGGAAATTTACCTTAACACTGTAATTTCAGATTTCTGTCCTCTATAGCTTTGCAACAATGTTTCTGTTCTTTTTTTGAAGATCTAGTTATTTATTTTATATACCAATCACAGAGGGAGAATTAGTGTGGGAATAAATTAAATGAAGTAAAACATAGTCAAGTTCTGTATTAATGGAGTGGGAAACCACTTGATAGTGCCAAGCCACCTTGAACACATGAATTTAAGGTGGTTTTCCAACTTTGCTTTTCCTCCGCTGGTTCTAAAAAAGGAAAGTGGGTTTTTCACTTGGCTTTTATCCAGAACAGTTTGCACTTCAGAGTCTGCTTAGAAATTATTTGTTTACCATGTTGAGTAGAGAAATACAATATAGCAGAAGATTTATGATTCTGCTAATTGTGTTTACAAAGAGTTTGTTGATAATCATATAATTTAATAGATTTAAAGCTGTCACAGAAATCATATTTGAAACTCATATTTCAGTGTTATGCTACTTTTGCCTGAGTGAGTTACCTACATGCCATTTGCCATTCTACCATTGTCTGTCTCTGTGAATTAGAGATTATAGAAAACTAATGAAGCATTGGGGAATAAAATTATTAATTGCAAAGAATATGAAATTTATGAGATGTTTAGAAAAACACACTACTGCATGGCATATATACATGGCTTTCAATATGCCCCAATAACATGTGTCTCTGAGAATAGTTTTGGCGTCTTAGAAAATAATGCTAAAATAAGATAAAAATAAGAAGAAAAACGAACACCTATGTTTGTCCCTATGGAAGACTTCAGTACTGACTGAGTACCTAAGCATGAGGTATACAAACACACAAACACACACACACACACACACACACACACACACACAAATGGACAAATCATGATATTTTTCTCTCTTTTGCATTACGACTAAATCAGGGTATCTTAAATGACTTTAATGGCTAGTTTGACATCAACTAATCATTACAAAAGACTTAGAACTTAGAATTGATATTAGATACGAAAATTGTCTTCATAATTTTCTAAGCTAGAATAGCTAAAGAAAGGCACTATTTCTATTTATGAGGCAACACACAAAATAAAAGGTCAAGTGCTTTTCCCATCAACTCTTTTGTCTCTCTCTCTACAAAATCACCCTTGGTGCATCCTGCATTTCTTTCCCACTATAACAGGAAGTGTAATATCAAAAGTAGGAAATTTTCAAACTGTACCAGCTTATAGTCTGCAAACGTTTCTGAAAATAGCCCATTATCACACCTCTTTTCAGAGCAATACATGACGAGATGCCTTTTCCAGTGGCCTAGTAGTCACGATTAGATTTTATGAAAAAGATTTACTTCATTGTACAGTGTTTTTCATTGAAGTCATTGCCTCTGCAACTGGATCACTATCTTAATTTACTGAACTGTGTGCATTTAACATCAATGAAAAGGCAGTTTTTAAAAAATAGTTTTAGGGTTGCCTACAACATAATGGATCCCATCCAGACATTTTCATAAACAGTTTTTTCTTGTTTGTCTCTCTCCCATATTGCCTTTCCCTGTTCTAGATTTTTCATTCATTTCCTTTGGATCCTGGCAAACGATCAGCCAGTAGCTCCTAAACAGGAATAGGCATGGATCACCTACTCTCCTGTGCATGTAAGGTTTAGTAATCACCAAGCAGGATGAAGATACAATCAACTAGTTTTTGGAAAATGTTCATTTGACTCCAGGCTTCATATAGTAAACCTGGATCATATTATCTAAACTGCATTGAAGTATAAAGTACTCTTTATTCCTAGAATTTAAGATTTTTTATATTTCTAAAGAACTCACCCAGATTTGTTTTCTTCTTTTCTTCTTTTTAAAACCTGTCAAGTATAGCTGGTTCTGCCCATATACACTTGGATTTGTCGCCTTGCTTTGGCATGTGGTCAGCCCATTGGGTCTACATTCTTAATGAAAACTGACTCTCCATCCTCCCAGGAGCTATCACTGACAATAGTTCCTTAGATAGAGGTGAAGCTTTATATTGACCTCCCCTCTCTGCAGGGATTTTGACTGGTTGAAATTGCTCAGGTTTCATGTGCACTGTCACAGTCACTGTGCATTGGTGTGCACAGCTGCCCTGCTGTGTCCAGGAAAACACCACTGCTTCTTTGAAGTCATCATTGCCTTTGGATTTGACAACCTTTCTCCTGACATCCATAATGATTTCTGAGCATTTGGAGGAGGGCTGTGATATAGATGCCCCATTTAGGGCTGAGCATTCTCTGCACCTTGATAAGTTGTGGATTTCTGTCTTAATTGCCATCTACTACAAAAGGAGGATTCTTTGATGGGGATCCAGAGATGTGCTGATCTTGGGTATAATGATAAGTCGTTAGAGGTCAGTTTAATTTTATGCCCATGTAACAGAGTGTAGAAGTAGATTCTTCCTATTCCCTGTCTAGCCAAAGATTTTTGGCCCCAAATAGTAATGCCAGATATGAGTTTCAGCTTGTGAAGCAGACCTGAAACTCAATCAGAAAGTGAATGGTCACTTCTATGATGCCCATGGCACCACTGCATCTATTGGCATGTGTTGCAAGGGGAGGGCCTGCTTGTTCTTCCAGGCCAACCGGCTAGCTTAGCCCCAAAATAACCACACAGAAATTGTATTAATTAAATTACTGCCTGACCCATTATCTCTAGCCTCTTATTGGCTAACTCTCACATCTTGATTTAACCCATTTTTATTAATCTGTATATCACCACATGACAGTGGCTTACTGGGAAAGATTCAGCACGTCTGATTCTGGTGACTCCATGGCGGTTCTCTGACTTTTGCTTTCTTCATCCCAGAATTCTGTTCTGTCTCCTGCACCTACCTAAGTTCCACCCTATCAACTAGGCCAAGGCAGTTTCTTTATTCATTATCTAATGAAAGCAACACATGAACAGAAGAACCTCCTACACCATTTCCCCTTTTCTGTTTAAACAAAAACAAGCCAGTTGTTATTTTAGCTTTTTAGCTTTCAGGGTGTGGTGGCGAGTTTTATATCAAGTTGACTCGAGCTAGGTATACTTAGGAACAGTAACTCTAAAGTGAGAAAATGCCTCCATAAGATTTTCATTCTTATGAATTCTATAGGGCACTTTCTTAATGAATGTTGGGGTTCCAGCCCATTGTGGGTGTTGCCACCCCTTAGTACTATAAGAGGATCGACTGAGTAAGCCAAGAGGACCAAGCCAGTAAGCAATATTCTTTCACGGTTTCATTATCAGTTACTGTCTCCAGTTTAATACCTTGATGTCCCTCAGTGATAGACTTATAAGCTGTAAAGTGAAATAAAAACTTTCCTTTCCAAGTTGCTTTTGATCATAATGTTTCATCACACCAGTAGAAACCCTAAGACTCAGGATCTATACCTGGATAAGATTTGTAATTGATTAATGATTACTTTTTTCTTTAGTAGGATACATAGCATCTTCAGCACTATGAAAGTTATTCTGTAGGGATGAAGCATCCAGGTCAGTACAAACAATATCTCCATATTCTTCGAATCAAGTATGTGATACTTTCAACAACAGAGTCTCATGGTCATGTTCTGGAGAGTAACCACAGCGTTGACAATAGCCCATAATGTTTTAGGGTCTATGGGAACTCACTGGCTAACAGCTACAAAAGAGGTAACCCATTCCTGGCAATGGACCTTCTATTTCTTAGCCTGTGGTATGTAGATGCGTTGTATTTGTTTTGCTTCATTGTAGAATAACTCTATTTAATCTCTTTACATATATGCATATGCACATATTTTAGTAAGCTTCTATAGTAGTAGGTTGTCATGTGACCTTTTTGAGGCGTCTTTAGTGTTAACTCTCCTTCCCCATATTCCATCTTCTATCTTACCCTCCCACAATTCACATTGCTTAACCCTTCCCATTTCACGGTTCCTCTTTAAATTTTATACCACTATGTTCATCTCTCTTTCCTTGAAGTCATGCCTTACCTTGAACTGTATGTGTATTCAAGATGGAACACAAGTATCTGAAGGGTTAAAGTTCACAGCCGCTGGTAAATTCATGGGGCTGAAACAATTCTGAATGAGGTAATCCAGACTAAAAAATCAAATGTCCCATGTTTTAGAAATACTTCCTAACATAAAAGCCAAAAATTCAGAATCTGTAGAGTCTTGTATGTGTGTAATAGGAAAAAAAAATAAGGTGCTATGATTCTTTGAAGAAGTTATGGATAACAGCTGAAAATTAACTGAAAGTCATTGGAAGGATGAGCATTTTTGTGTGTGAGCACACATAAAAGTCACACATAGATATATGAGTACAGGCCAGATAGCTTCTTGGAAATGTTTCTAAAATATAGAATATTAGAGAAAATCATGTAAGCAACACTTGTAATTTTATTAGATTTTAAAATTTATTTTGATTCTTAAATAGAAAAAAAGAGGGAAACATGTTTTTCTTCCAAATTACTAACTTGAAAATTAATCCTATGACTTAAAAGTCACAGAATATTCCTCCCCCTGTCTCTGTCGTTCTCTCTCCGTATGTAGTTATGTGTTTTATCATAATGAGGCATCTTCAAGAGGATAATTTCTATTCATAACTGCAGGAATAATTAAACATGAGTGGAGAAAGAATGTTCAGAAATAGGATTTGGCTCCTGGGTATTATGATAAAAATGACAAATTCTGTCTTTAGTGGAGCATTTACTGTGCCAGATACAACAATTTCTACATCAAAGTATATTATAGAATAATGAATCATATTGTAACACATAACTGTTATCATATATAATCATATAGTACTCTATATTATGATAAACTAATAATGCTATACAAATTTTATAGCATATATAGTATATATTAGTGCATATAGGTAGTAATTTTAAAATA
>NW_024582233.1:0-31990 GCF_903992535.2 Arvicola amphibius | reverse complement strand
CTTTGAAAGATAATCACTTCTCTCTAAATGCTTTACTTTGAACTTGAAGCTCTGTCTTTTAAAAGTGTATTTATTTCTTTAGCAACTTCGGATCAAATGCACATGTGTTACTCTAAAAAGAGAAATCCTTCTTTCTAACACTGTAAAGCATTTTTAGAAGTCAAAGGTGTGTTGCACTTCTGTCAAATTTTGTACTTTTAAAGATAAACACTTTCTTTTGAAAATGTCCATAATTTTTTAGACGCCTTCCTGTGAAACGCATATTTTTCTCACAAATGAGAATCACTTGCTTCAAAGATTGGAAAGCATTGTTAGTACTGAAAAGACTGTTGCATTTCTTTCTAAATTCTGTTCTATGAAAGATAAGCACTTTCTTTTGAAAGTGTACTTATTTCTTGTGAAGCTTCAGGTAGAAACGTACATACGTTTCTCTCAAAAGAGCAACACTTGCTTCTAACACTGCAAAACATTTTAAGAAGGAAACTTGTGTTGCATTTCTGTATAAAATCGTGTATTTTGAAAGATAAGCTCTTTCTTTGTAAGTATACTTATTTCTTTAGAAGCTTGAGAAAGAAACGCACGAGCGTTTTTCTCATAAGACAAGCACTTGCTTCTAACAGTGTAATTCATTGTTAGAATGGAATGGTGTGGCATTTCTGTACAAATGCTGTCTTTGAGAGATAAGCATTTCTTTTGAAAGTGTACATTTTTTTAGGCACGTTCCTGTGAAACTCATTGGCGTTTCTCTCAAAAGAAAGTTCTTGCTCCAAAAATTGTAAAGCACTGTTGAAGAGAATGCTGTCCTTTGAAAGATAAGCATTTTCTTTTGAAAGTGTACGTAGTTCTATTGAAGCTTTCCTGAGAAACGCATAGGAGTTTCTCTCAGAAGAGAAGCATTTGCTTTCCACAGCGTTAACCATTGTTTGAAGTGAAGGGAGTATTGCATTTCTTTCTAAATGCTGCTCTTTGAAAGAAAAGTTTTTCACTTGTTTCTCACAAATGTGATGGATTTGTTTGAAAGAGTGCAAAGCATTGTGAGAAGTGAAGAGAGCAGTGAATTTCTGTCAAAATGCTGTACTTTGAAAGATGGACACATTTTTTTGAAAGTGTACTTATTTCTTTGGAAGCTTCACATTAAGCACCCATGCGTTTCTGTGAAAAGAGATACACTCGCTTTTAACAGTTTAAAGCGTTGTTAGAATGGAATGGTGTGTGGCATTTCTGTCCAAATCCTGTCCTTTGAAAGATAAGCACTTTCTTTTGAAAGTGTACATAATTTTTAGAAGTTTTCCTGCGAAACGCATATGTGTTTCTCGCAAATGAGAATCACTTGCTTCAAATATTGGAATGCATTGCTAGTACTGAATGGACTGTTGCATTTCTTTCTAAATGCTGTTCTATGAAAGATGAGCACTTTCTTTTGAAAGTGTACTTATTTCTTGAGAAGCTTCAGATAGAAACGTACATACGTTTCTCTCAAAAGAGAAGCACTTGCTCCTAACACTGCAAAACATTTTAAGAATGGAACGGAGTTTTGCATTTCTGTCCAAATGCTGTATTTTGAAAGATAAGCTCTGCCTTTTTTAAGTATACTTATTTCGTTAGCAGCTTGAGAAAGAAACGCACATGCGTTTTTCTCATAAGACAAACACTTGCTTCTCACAGTGTTAGAATGGAATGGTGTGTGGCATTTCTGTCCAAATGCTGTCCTTTGAAAGATAAGCACTTTCTTTTGAAAGTGTACATAATTTTTTTTAGTTTTCCTGCGAAACGTATATGTGTTTCTCGCAAATGAGAATCACTTGCTTCAAAGATTGGAAAGCATTGCTAGTACAGAATGGAGTGGTGCATTTCTTTCTAAATCCTGTTCTATGAAAGATGAGCACTTTCTTTTGAAAGTGTACTTATTTCTTGAGAAGGTTCGGATAGAAACGTACATATATTTCTCTCAAAAGAGAAGCACTTGCTTCTCACACTGCAAAACATTTTAAGAATGGAACGGAGTTTTGCATTTCTGTCTACATGCTGTACTTTGAAAGATAATCACTGTCTCTTGAAAGCGTACATAATTCTTTTGACGCTTTCCTGATAAAAGCATATGTTTGTCGCAAATGGGAAGCACTTGCTTCTAACATTGCAAAGCATTGTTAGAAGTGAAGGGAGCTTTGCATTTCTGTCTAATTGCTGTACTTTGAAAAAATAAGCCCTTTCTTTGTAAAGTGAACTTATTTCTATAGAAGCTTAAGACAGAAATGCATATGCGTTTCTGCCAAAGGAGAAGCACTTGTTTCTAACATCGTGAAGCAGTATTAGAAGGGCATTGAGTTTTGCCTTTCTGTCTACATGCTGTGCTTTGAAAGATAATCACTTCTCTCTAAATGCTTTACTTTGAACTTGAAGCTCTTTCCTTTAAAAGTGTACTTATTTCTTTAGCAACTTCGGATCAAATGCACATGTGTTACTCTCAAAAGAGAAATCCTTCTTTCTAACAATGTAAAGCATTTTTAGAAGTAAAAGGTGTGTTGCATTTCTGTCAAATTTTGTACTTTTAAAGATAAACACTTTCTTTTGAAAACGTCCATAATTTTTTAGACGCCTTCCTGTGAAACGCATGTTCCTCACAAATGAGAATCACTTGCTTCAAAGATTGGAAAGCATTGTTAGTACTGAAAAGACTGTTGCATTTCTTTCTAAATGCTGTTCTATGAAAGATGAGCACTTTCTTTTGAAAGTGTACTTATTTCTTGAGAAGCTTCGGAGAGAAACGTACATATATTTCTCTCAAAAGAGAAGCACTTGCTCCTAACAGTGCAAAGCATTGTTAGAAGGGAACGGAGTTTTGCATTTCTGTCTAAATGCTGTACTTTGAAAGATAAGCACTGTCTCTTGAAAGCGTACATAATTCTATTGACGCTTTCCTGATAAAAGCATATGTTTGTCGCAAATGGGAAGCAGTTGCTCCTAACATTGCAAAGCATGGTTAGAAGTGAAGGGAGCTTTGCATTTCTGTCTAATTGCTGTACTTTGAAAAAATAAGCCCTTTCTTTGTAAAGTGAACATATTTCTTTAGAAGCATAAGACAGAAACGCATGTGCGTTTCTGGCAAAGGAGAAGCACTTGTTTCTAACATCGTAAAGCAGTATTAGAAGGGCATTGAGTTTTGCCTTTCTGTCTACATGCTGTGCTTTGAAAGATAATCACTTCTCTCTAAATGCTTTACTTTGAACTTGAAGCTCTTTCTTTTAAAAGTGTACTTATTTCTTTAGCAACTTCGGATCAAATGCACATGTGTTACTCTCAAAAGAGAAATCCTTCTTTCTAACACTGTAAAGCATTTTTAGAAGTCAAAGGTGTGTTGCATTTCTGTCAAATTTTGTACTTTTAAAGATAAACACTTTCTTTTGAAAATGTCCATAATTTTTTAGACGCCTTCCTGTGAAACGCATGTTTCTCGCAAATAAGAATCACTTGCTTCAAAGATTGGAAAGCATTGCTAGTACTGAACGGACTGTTGCATTTCTTTCTAAATGCTGTTCTATGAAAGATAAGCACTTTCTTTTGAAAGTGTACTTATTTCTTGAGAAGCTTCAGGTAGAAACGTACGTACGTTTCTCTCAAAAGAGAAACACTGGCTTCTAACACTGCAAAACATTTTAAGAAGGAAACTTGTGTTGCATATCTGTATAAAATCCTGTATTTTGAAAGATAAGCTCTTTCTTTTGTAAGTATACTTATTTCTTTAGACGCTTGAGAAAGAAACGCACATGCGTTTTTCTCATAAGACAAGCACTTGCTTCTAACAGTGTAATTCATTGTTAAAATGGAATGGTGTGTGGCATTTCTGTCCAAATGCTGTACTTTGAGAGATAAGCACTTTCTTTTGAAAGTGTACATTTTTTAAGGCACGTTCCTGTGAAACCCATTGGCGTTCCTCTCCAAAAGAAAGCTCTTGCTCCAAAAATTGTAAAGCACTGTTGAAGAGAATGCTGTCCTTTGAAAGATAAGCATTTTCTTTTGAAAGTGTACGTAGTTCTGTTGAAGCTTTCCTGAGAAACGCATAGGAGTTTCTCTCAGAAGAGAAGCATTTGCTTTTCACAGCGTTAAGCATTGTTAGAAGTGAAGGGAGTATTGCATTTCTTTCTAAATGCTGCTCTTTGAAAGATAAGTATTTCACTTGTTTCTCACAAAAGTGATGGATTAGTTTGAAAGAGTGCAAAACATTGTGAGACATGAAGAGATCATTGCATTTGTGTCAAAATGTTGTACTTTGAAAGATGGACACATTTTTTTAAAGTGTACTTATTTCTTTGGAAGCTTCACATTAAGTACCCATGCGTTTCTGTGAAAAGAGAAACACGTGTTTCTAACAGTTTAAAGTGTTGTTAGAATGGAATGGTGTGTGGCATTTCTGTCCAAATGCTGTCCTTTGAAAGACAAGCACTTTCTTTTGAAAGTGTACATAATTTTTAGATGTTTTCCTGCGAAACGCATATGTGTTTCTCGCAAATGAGAATCACTTGCTTCAAAGATTGGAAAGCATTGCTAGTACTGAATGGACTGTTTCATTTCTTTCTAAATGCTGTTCTATGAAAGATGAGCACTTTCTTTTGAAAGTGTACTTATTTCTTGAGAAGCTTCAGATAGAAACGTACATACGTTCCTCTCAAAAGAGAAGCACTTGCTTCTAACACTGCAAAACATTTTAAGAATGGAACGGAGTTTTGCATTTCTGTCCAAATGCTGTATTTTGAAAGATAAGCTCTTTCTTTTGTAAGTATACTTATTTCGTTAGCAGCTTGAGAAAGAAACGCACATACGTTTTTCTCATAAGACAAGCACTTGCTTCTAACAGTGTAATTCATTGTTAGAATGGAATGGTGTTTGGGATTTCTGTCCAAATGCTGTCCTTTGAAAGATGAGCACTTTCTTTTGAAAGTGTACATACGTTTTTTAGTTTTCCTGCGAAACGCATATGTGTTTCTCGCAAATGAGAATCACTTGCTTCAAAGATTGGAAAGCATTGCTAGTACTGAATGGACTGTTGCATTTCTTTCTAAATGCTGTTCTATGAAAGATGAGCACTTTCTTTCGAAAATGTACTTATTTCTTGAGAAGGTTCGGATAGAAACGTACATATATTTCTCTGAAAAAAGAAGCACTTGCTCCTAACAGTGCAAAGCATTGTTAGAAGGGAACAGAGTTTTGCATTTCTGTCTAAATGTTGTAATTTGAAAGATAAGCACTGTCTCTTGAAAGCGTACATAATTCTATTGACGCTTTCCTGATAAAAGCATATGTTTGTCGCAAATGGGAAGCACTTGCTTCTAACATTGCAAAGCATGGTTTGAAGTGAAGGGAGCTTTGCATTTCTGTCTAATTGCTGTACTTTGAAAAAATAAGCCCTTTCTTTGTAAAGTGAACTTATTTCTTTAGAAGCTTAAGACAGAAACGCATATGCGTTTCTGGCAATGAGAAGCACTTGTTTCTAACATCATAAAGCAGTATTAGAAGGGCATTGAGTTTTGCCTTTCTGTCTACATGCTGTGCTTTGAAAGATAATCACTTCTCTCTAAATGCTTTACTTTGAACTTGAAGCTCTGTCTTTTAAAAGTGTATTTATTTCTTTAGCAACTTCGGATCAAATGCACATGTGTTACTCTAAAAAGAGAAATCCTTCTTTCTAACACTGTAAAGCATTTTTAGAAGTCAAAGGTGTGTTGCACTTCTGTCAAATTTTGTACTTTTAAAGATAAACACTTTCTTTTGAAAATGTCCATAATTTTTTAGACGCCTTCCTGTGAAACGCATATTTTTCTCACAAATGAGAATCACTTGCTTCAAAGATTGGAAAGCATTGTTAGTACTGAAAAGACTGTTGCATTTCTTTCTAAATTCTGTTCTATGAAAGATAAGCACTTTCTTTTGAAAGTGTACTTATTTCTTGTGAAGCTTCAGGTAGAAACGTACATACGTTTCTCTCAAAAGAGCAACACTTGCTTCTAACACTGCAAAACATTTTAAGAAGGAAACTTGTGTTGCATTTCTGTATAAAATCCTGTATTTTGAAAGATAAGCTCTTTCTTTGTAAGTATACTTATTTCTTTAGAAGCTTGAGAAAGAAACGCACGAGCGTTTTTCTCATAAGACAAGCACTTGCTTCTAACAGTGTAATTCATTGTTAGAATGGAATGGTGTGGCATTTCTGTACAAATGCTGTCTTT
Source organism: Arvicola amphibius (assembly GCF_903992535.2). Classification (NCBI taxonomy): domain Eukaryota; kingdom Metazoa; phylum Chordata; class Mammalia; order Rodentia; family Cricetidae; genus Arvicola; species Arvicola amphibius. The sequence continues at coordinate 25,769 of NW_024582233.1, read as the reverse complement.
GAGAGATAAGCATTTCTTTTGAAAGTGTACATTTTTTTAGGCACGTTCCTGTGAAACCCATTGGCGTTTCTCTCAAAAAGAAAGATCTTGCTCCAAAAATTGTAAAGCACTGTTGAAGAGAATGCTGTCCTTTGAAAGATAAGCATTTTCTTTTGAAAGTGTACGTAGTTCTATTGAAGCTTTCCTGAGAAACGCATAGGAGTTTCTCTCAGAAGAGAAGCATTTGCTTTCCACAGCGTTAACCATTGTTTGAAGTGAAGGGAGTATTGCATTTCTTTCTAAATGCTGCTCTTTGAAAGAAAAGTTTTTCACTTGTTTCTCACAAATGTGATGGATTTGTTTGAAAGAGTGCAAAGCATTGTGAGAAGTGAAGAGAGCAGTGAATTTCTGTCAAAATGCTGTACTTTGAAAGATGGACACATTTTTTTGAAAGTGTACTTATTTCTTTGGAAGCTTCACATTAAGCACCCATGCGTTTCTGTGAAAAGAGATACACTCGCTTTTAACAGTTTAAAGCGTTGTTAGAATGGAATGGTGTGTGGCATTTCTGTCCAAATCCTGTCCTTTGAAAGATAAGCACTTTCTTTTGAAAGTGTACATAATTTTTAGAAGTTTTCCTGCGAAACGCATATGTGTTTCTCGCAAATGAGAATCACTTGCTTCAAATATTGGAATGCATTGCTAGTACTGAATGGACTGTTGCATTTCTTTCTAAATGCTGTTCTATGAAAGATGAGCACTTTCTTTTGAAAGTGTACTTATTTCTTGAGAAGCTTCAGATAGAAACGTACATACGTTTCTCTCAAAAGAGAAGCACTTGCTCCTAACACTGCAAAACATTTTAAGAATGGAACGGAGTTTTGCATTTCTGTCCAAATGCTGTATTTTGAAAGATAAGCTCTGCCTTTTTTAAGTATACTTATTTCGTTAGCAGCTTGAGAAAGAAACGCACATGCGTTTTTCTCATAAGACAAGCACTTGCTTCTCACAGTGTTAGAATGGAATGGTGTGTGGCATTTCTGTCCAAATGCTGTCCTTTGAAAGATAAGCACTTTCTTTTGAAAGTGTACATAATTTTTTTTAGTTTTCCTGCGAAACGTATATGTGTTTCTCGCAAATGAGAATCACTTGCTTCAAAGATTGGAAAGCATTGCTAGTACAGAATGGAGTGGTGCATTTCTTTCTAAATGCTGTTCTATGAAAGATGAGCACTTTCTTTTGAAAGTGTACTTATTTCTTGAGAAGCTTCGGAGAGAAACGTACATATATTTCTCTCAAAAGAGAAGCACTTGCTTCTCACACTGCAAAACATTTTAAGAATGGAACGGAGTTTTGCATTTCTGTCTACATGCTGTACTTTGAAAGATAAGCACTGTCTCTTGAAAGCGTACATAATTCTTTTGACGCTTTCCTGATAAAAGCATATGTTTGTCGCAAATGGGAAGCACTTGCTTCTAACATTGCAAAGCATTGTTAGAAGTGAAGGGAGCTTTGCATTTCTGTCTAATTGCTGTACTTTGAAAAAATAAGCCCTTTCTTTGTAAAGTGAACTTATTTCTATAGAAGCTTAAGACAGAAATGCATATGCGTTTCTGCCAAAGGAGAAGCACTTGTTTCTAACATCGTGAAGCAGTATTAGAAGGGCATTGAGTTTTGCCTTTCTGTCTACATGCTGTGCTTTGAAAGATAATCACTTCTCTCTAAATGCTTTACTTTGAACTTGAAGCTCTTTCTTTTAAAAGTGTACTTATTTCTTTAGCAACTTCGGATCAAATGCACATGTGTTACTCTCAAAAGAGAAATCCTTCTTTCTAACACTGTAAAGCATTTTTAGAAGTCAAAGGTGTGTTGCATTTCTGTCAAATTTTGTACTTTTAAAGATAAACACTTTCTTTTGAAAATGTCCATAATTTTTTAGACGCCTTCCTGTGAAACACATATGTTTCTCAAAAATGAGAATCACTTGCTTCAAAGATTGGAAAGCATTGTTAGTACTGAAAAGACTGTTGCATTTCTTTCTAAATTCTGTTCTATGAAAGATAAGCACTTTCTTTTGAAAGTGTACTTATTTCTTGAGAAGCTTCAGGTAGAAACGTACATACGTTTCTCTCAAAAGAGAAACACTTGCTAATAACACTGCAAAACATTTTAAGAAGGAAACGGAGTTTTGCATTTCTGTCCAAATGCTGTATTTTGAAAGATAAGCACTTTCTTTTGTAAGTATACTTATTTCTTTAGAAGCTTGAGAAATAAATGCGCAACCGCTACTCTCATAAGACAAGCACTTGCTTCTAACAGTGTAATTCATTGTTAGAATGGAATGGTGTGGCATTTCTGTACAAATGCTGTCTTTGAGAGATAAGCATTTCTTTTGAAAGTGTACATTTTTTTAGGCACGTTCCTGTGAAACCCATTGGCGTTTCTCTCAAAAAGAAAGCTCTTGCTCCAAAAATTGTAAAGCACTGTTGATGAGAATGCTGTCCTTTGAAAGATAAGCATTTTCTTTTGAAAGTGTACGTAGTTCTGTTGAAGCTTTCCTGAGAAACGCATAGGAGTTTCTCTCAGAAGAAAAGCATTTGCTTTCCACAGCGTTAACCATTGTTAGAAGTGAAGGGAGTTTTGCATTTCTTTCTAAATGCTGCTCTTTGAAAGATAAGTTTTTCACTTGTTTCTCACAAAAGTGATGGATTTGTTTGAAAGAGTGCAAAGCATTGTGAGATGTGAAGAGAGCATTGCATTTCTGTCAAAATGCTGTACTTTGAAAGATGGACACATTTTTTTGAAAGTGTACTTATTTCTTTGGAAGCTTCACATTACGCACCCATGCGTTTCTGTGAAAAGAGAAACACTCGCTTCTAACAGTTTAAAGTGTTGTTAGAATGGAATGGTGTGTGGCATTTCTGTCCGAATCCTGTCCTTTGAAAGATAAGCACTTTCTTTTGAAAGTGTACATAATTTTTAGAAGTTTTCCTGCGAAACGCATATGTGTTTCTCGCAAATGAGAATCACTTGCTTCAAAGATTGGAAAGCATTGCTAGTACTGAATGGACTGTTTCATTTCTTTCTAAATGCTGTTCTATGAAAGATGAGCACTTTCTTTTGAAAGTGTACTTATTTCTTGAGAAGCTTCAGATAGAAACGTACATATGTTTCTCTCAAAAGAGAAGCACTTGCTTCTAACACTGCAAAACATTTTAAGAATGGAACGGAGTTTTGCATTTCTGTCCAAATGCTGTATTTTGAAAGATAAGCTCTTTCTTTTGTAAGTATACTTATTTCATTAGCAGCTTGAGAAAGAAACGCACATGCGTTTTTCTCATAACACAAGCACTTGCTTCTCACAGTATAATTCATCGTTAGATTGGAATGGTGTGTGGCATTTCTGTCCAAATGCTGTCCTTTGAAAGATAAGCACTTTCTTTTGAAAGTGTACATAGTTTTTTAGAAGTTTTCCTGAGAAACGCAAATGTGTTTCTCGCAAATGAGAATCACTTGCTTCAAAATTGGAAAGCATTGTTCGTACTGAATGGACTGTTGCATTTCTTTCTAAATGCTGTTCTATGAAAGATGAGCACTTTCTTTTGAAAGTGTACTTATTTCTTGAGAAGCTTCAGATAGAAACGTACATACCTTTCTCTCAAAAGTGAAGCACTTGCTTCTAACACTGCGAAACATTTTAAGAAGGGAACGGAGTCTTGCATTTCTGTTCAAATGCTGTATTTTGAAAGATATGCTCTTTCTTTTGTAAGTATACTTATTTCCTTAGCAGCTTGAGAAAGAAACGCACATGCGTTTTTCTCATAAGACAAGCACTTGCTTTGTGCCGGTTGCCAGTGGTCGGAGGGGTTAGGAAAGAACCACAATAGTTCTTTTATAATTACTCAGTTTTAATACAAGGGGAGATAAGGGAACTTACAGAACCAAGGGTCCGGCGGAGCAGAAGGTGCGCAGGGGAGAGCAAAGAACGGGGCTCCTTCCGGCGCCCCGATCCTATTTATGGGGAATGCTACTCCGCTGGGGCAGCCACGCCCCTGAACGCAGGGATTGGGCCAGCTGCCCCAACATCTCCCCCTTTTGTCTTAATAAGACAGATTCAGAAACCAAATACAACTATATACAATGGGAACAGATCATATAAAATTACAAGAAGTAAACAATATTAGGCGAGGAGTATATAACGAAAAATTTTTCTAATCACTCTACTTTGGGAAGTCTAAATAATCTAGAAGGTAGCTACCATTATCTAATCTTCAACCCCATCAAAGATCTGAGAAGGAGAGTAAAATTACCAAAGCAACCAGGAAGCACAAAAGAGAAACTTCCAGAATGTGTAACACAAGACAGAGACAATTGACTACCTGGGCAAACACACGAAGTCTTGATAGCAATGTTGAGGCAACCAACTTTGGCTGAGGCCTGAAAAAAAACCTGACATACCATTATACAACGGCAAGGAACCTTTAGTAGAACTATCCTATCCTGTCTTGGCAAGATAAGACAATTCTGTTTTATCCACTTATGGATATTTTGTACTTTAGTCAGTAATGGAGGTATGGGCTTTTCTTTGCCCCAAGGCCAGTTCTGCCAAGTAGAAGACAAACTCCCAGTGGAGTGTCTTTGGTGCTCAACGTTCTCTCGGGAGTAGAGCATTGTTGCCAGGAGTGATTGTGTCTCATAAATACAAAACTCTAGGTTAGATTAAAGGCCATGTTCTACAGCTCTTCAAAGAGGTCGAAGATTATGCTATCTATACTAAATACAACCTCTATGTGTCTAAAAAACCTGATTGTCCTAAATATAAATATGACCAACATATAATTCTCAACACTTATGTAACTGTATGACTAATAGAATAGACAACTGTGCAATAAATGAAGACAATGATTTCCAAATGTAAACAGGGTCCTTACATAAATAATATCTGAGGTAGAAATGTACAGTGCAATATGGTAAACAATGTCATTATATAAATAATATCAGAGGTAGAGATGTACATTGCAATATAGTAAACAATGTCATTACATAAATAGTATCAGAGGTAGAGATGTACATTGCAATATAGTAAGCAATGTCAATATAACAATTGTTTCAAACAGAGGTAGTATCATACTCTCATACAATGTTCAATATATCAATATACAAGAATCAACACTCATATAGTTTTTTTTTTAAAAAAAACAATAACTCGCAAAAATCAATTATTCCTTCAGATCACCAGTTAATCCCTCCCTCCCCCTTTTTTTATATATATACATATAGATATACACATAATTTATACCCCTGAGTCCATATAAAGCCTTCCACAACCCGACCACCCTATACCAGCCACCAATTAGTGTCCCTAAATCTGAGGGTAAACTTTGTTGGGAGGGGGGGCGTCGTCATCCAAGATTGCTTCCAGCTGACATAGGGGCGACTTTTCTTCCCAGGGGTTCCTGTGAAAGCAAATGATGGTAGAATACCCAGGGTAACATTTCATCTAGGAAAAATGTGTCCAGCCTCTGAATTTTTGTTTTATTTTTTTTAGAAAATGAGGCCAGAATGTTGTCAAAAATGTGCACCATTCAAAAGTGTTCTGTGCAATTGGTACCAAAAAACAGGCCAAATATTAGCGTTACAAAACATGACGTCATAATAACCAGTTGGAGTTGATGTTGCGGGGCCCCGTCTTCATCCTGGAAACTGCAAAGATTACTGAAGAAAAAAATTTTGTCGTTTGTTGCGAGAGAGATAAGCATTATCTACAAGGACACATACAGACGTATACGTGTATATCTTCAATGAAAGGTGCATTAAAAACAACCATAGATATGAATGAAGGCAAAGAAGGCAAATATATTGGTACCATTATCAACATTATTGTTATTAATATTCTGTCTCATAATTTTACTCCTAACCTGAGACAGAAACTCTGAGAAATCTCTTATAAACAAGCTTGGAATTGGAGAGGGACTGGGCCAGAGTCCAACTCCAAGAAACCAGCTCTAAATATCTATGAAGAAATGCATATTGACACACATACAAAAATTGTTTTTTATACTCACAGAGCTTACCCAATGTTAATGCTGATCCTTGTTGGGTTGCAATTGGTTCCAATTCATCAATATTCAAGGTATCCAGGGTCCCTCAGGTCCTTTGAAGGTGAGTGTCTTCCTGTGGTGAGAAGAAAAGAACCCTGCCCCCAAACTATAGGTCTCTTACCATCAGTATGTTCACCATCCTTGTGCATGGATTGTTACTTTTCTTTCCCAAGGGGCTTCTCCTCTTCAAACCAAACCTTTATTAACTTTGATGGTATCCACGATTTTTCTTCTCCTGTGGAGACAAGAGCAAAACCCCTTCCCCAACGCAGCACATCCCCTGGCTTCCATTGTGAGGTTAGCACATCCTTGAAATAAACTGGTTGATTTAATTAAACAGACTTTTCCATTATCCAATGTCTCTCTGCAGCCGTTGTCCCCTTTTCATTAGCGTTCAGAAAATTCAAAGTTAGTAAAGCATTATGTAATCTATTTCTGGGGGTATTCTCCACCCCCTTTTGCTTGTTCAACATATCCTTTATCGTCCTATTTGATCTTTCAATGACTGCTTGACCTGTAGGATTGTAGGGTATGCCTGTAACATGCTTAATATTGTAATAGGCAAAAAAAACGTTTCATTTTTCTACAGACATAAGCTGGACCATTATCCGTCTTTATTTGTGCAGGTATACCCATGATGGCCATGACTTCTAATAAGTGAGTGATTACTGAATCTGCCTTTTCTGAGCTTAAAGCAGTTGCCCATTGGAATCCTGAATAAGTGTCAATGGTATGGTGTACATATTTTAATTTTCCAAATTCTGCAAAATGGAACACATCCATCTGCCAGATTTCATTCCTTTTGGTGCCCTTTGGATTAGTCCCTGCAGGCAGTGGTGCTTGGTTATAGAAAGAGCAAGTAGGGCATTTCTTTACAATCTCCTTAGCTTGTTGCCATGTAATAGAAAACTCTTTCTTCAAGCCTTTGCTATTGACATGATGCTTTTCATGAAATTCGGAAGCCTGCAGCACACTACCAATCAATAGCTGATCAATATCTGCATTGCCACGTGCTAAAGGACCTGGCAGACCCGTATGGTATCGGATGTGTGTAATATACATAGGGCAAAGTCTGTTCCTGATCATTTCTTGTACCTGGATAAACAATGAGGTTAGTTCAGTATCATCAGGTATGAATTCGGCAGTTTCAATATGTAAGATAACTCTTTCTGCATATTGTGGGTCAGTAATAATGTTAAGAGGTTCCTTAAAATCCCTTAGTACCATAAGAATGGCAAATAACTCTGCCTTTTGGACAGAATCGTAAGGACTTTGTTCCACCTTACTCAAGTCTTCTGATTTGTAGCCTGCCTTCCCTGATTTATTAGCATCAGTATAAAACGTGCGGGCTCCAGTTATTGGAGCATCACGGACAATTCGAGGAAGAATCCAAGAAGTTCTCTTTATAAAGTTAAGTCTTTTGCTTTTTGGATAGTTGTTATTAATTTCTCCTAAAAAGTTAGCACAAGCTCTTTGCCATGGTTCATTATCTTCCCACAATTTTCGTATCTCATCAGCAGTGAAAGGCACTATGATTTCTGCTGGGTCTATGCCTGCTAGTTGACGAAGTCTCAATTTACCTTTTATGATTAGTTCAGAAACCTTTTCCACATAGGTTTTTAATTTCTTACTTGGCTTATGAGGTAGAAAGATCCACTCTAAAATAATATCATCTCTTTGCATTAGAATTCCTGTAGGAGAAATTTTTGAAGGCAATATAACGAGAATACAACGGAGTTCTGGATTCACCCTATCCACATGTGCTTCTTGCAATCTTTCTTCAACCATTGTCAGTTCTTTTTCTGCTTCAGCTGTTAATTCTCTGGGACTGTTTAGGTCTCTTTCCCCATCTAAGGTTTTGTTTAAGTGAATTATCATATCAGGTGTTATCCCAACAGCCGGTCGAAGGCTGGAAATGTCTCCCAACATCCTTTGAAAGTCATTAAGAGTTTGCAGTTGATCTCTTCTAATTTGTGCCTTTTGTGTCTTAATTTTTTGCAAACCTATTCTATAACCTAGATAATCAACAGAATCTCCTCTCTGAATTTTTTCGGGAGCAATCTGTAATCCCCATTTAGGTAGAACTGTTTTTACCTCTTCAAACAGTCTCTCTAAGGTATCCATGTTTGAATCAGACAATAAGATGTCATCCATATAATGATAAACAACGGATTTGGGAAACATCTTGCGTATTATTTGTAATGGTTGATTCACAAAGTATTGGCACAGGGTAGGAGAGTTCAACATGCCCTGTGGGAGGACGGTCCACTGGTATCTCTTGGTAGGTTGAGAGTTATTATAAGTAGGCACTGTGAAGGCAAACTTTTCTCTATCCTTTTCTTGTAAAGGTATTGTGAAGAAACAGTCCTTCAAATCAATAACTATGAGAGGCCATCCTTTTGGTAATAAAGAAGGCAAAGGAAGTCCAGATTGCAGAGAGCCCATAGGTTGAATAATCCTGTTTATAGCTCTGAGATCCGTCACCATTCTCCATTTACCAGATTTTTTCTTAACCACAAATACCGGAGAATTCCAAGGGCTGGTAGATTCTTCTATATGTTGAGCATCCAATTGCTCTTGTACTAGCTGTTCTAAAGCTTGCAACTTTTCCTCAGATAAAGGCCATTGTTTTGTCCATATCGGTTTCTCAGTCAACCATTTTAGAGGTAGGGCCGTTGGTGATTCTGGAGGGGCATCCATTGGTTTGTGTTCTTGTACAGCCCGAATGGCTGGTTTTCGCCATCTGTAATACCTTTTGATGTTTTCCTCAGAAATATATGCTCTAGAGGCAGCAGGAATGTTAATTTGAGTATTCCATTGCTGCAATAGGTCACAACCCCATAAATTTACTGCAATATTAGGTACATATGGCCTTAATCTTCCTATCTGTCCCTCAGGACCGATGCATTTGACCCATCTCGTGCTTTGCCTTACTCGAGATAGGGTCCCAATTCCCAAAAGTCGAACATTTACATCCTGTAGTGGCCAATACAGATGCCAAGATTCTGGAGTAATGATACTAACATCTGCTCCTGTGTCCAGCAGGCCAGTAATGAAAATGCCATTTACACACACTCTTAACTTTGGTCTTTGATCACTTATAGAAGTTTGCCAAAATACACGTAATTCATCTTTTGGGCTATTTTTGCTTCCAACAGCAGACATGGGGATTTCTAATTGTCCTGACAAGTCATGTTCTCCGTTGTAATGGGAAATGACTGGACCACATTCGCCATGGGGGCCTGCGAGAGGCCCCCCATGGCGTTTCCCACCTGCAGCGGATTTCCTTGCCTATCTCTTGATGATTTGCATTCGCTATCCCAATGTCTACCTTTCCCACATCTCCTACATAACCCTGAAGGCTGAGGCCTTCTATTCCTGTTATTCCTGGCAAAGGCATTATTATTATTATTATTTCTGTAAGTCCTTTGTCTGCAATTCTGTTTCATATGTCCCATTCTGCCACAATTAAAACATTTGGTATTCTGATATCTTCTTCTACCGTTGGCAATGGCGTCTTCTACCCACTTATCGGCGTGATGGGCGTGAATCTCATTCGATTCAATATTCATTGTATGTAAGACCCATTCCTCCAGGGGTGCTGATCTGATCTTTAGAGGCGTCAAAACCCTTTTGCACTCTACATTGGCATTCTCATAAGCCAAGGACTCAATTATTACCTGCCTTGCTTCTGGGTCAGATATCCTTATTTGTACAGCTTTAGTTAGTCTATGTAAAAAGTCCACAAATGGTTCTCTCGGATCTTGTTTAACTCTGATATATGATTCCGTTCTCTGTCTTGGGTCTTGAACCCTGTCCCAAGCCTTCAAGGCTGCGGTAGTACATAAGGATAGAGTGTGTTCATCATAATTAGCTTGTTCTAGAGGATCAGAATAAAGTCCTTCACCCATAATTTGATCTAGGGTGATGTCAACTCCCTTTGATCTTTCCTGCTGTTCTAAAAGCCTAGCCTCTTGTCTAAACATGCACTTCCAGCTCAACTGATGTCCATTCTCTAAAACAGCTGAGACTAGGTCCAACCAATCCCTAGGGTTTGGGTTAATTGTAAGGGACCAAGACTTTAGCATCTCCTTAACAAAGGAGCTATGCATTCCAAAATTCATAACAGCTTGTTTAATTTCTTTCAGATCATTCATACGGATAGGTTCCCATGTATATTCCTTGGTGATCTTAGGGTTTTTAGAACCAGTCACCTTTTCTGTAGTTATCACTGGGAAAATAGGTAGAGTTCTATTGAAGCTATCCCGGAGAGTTCTATTTATCGATGGGGTTGGGACTTTCTTTTGTACTATTCGCTCCTGTTCATGAGAGTCCATAATTTCCTCGATCTTTTCAAATCTATTTACCATTGCCTTCTGCAATGCCTCAATCTCTTGCCCAGTATTATGTTCCAAGGCTTTCATAGAGGATTCAAAGGTATGAAGTTTGTCCAACACCGATAACGTCTCATCCTTGGACAGAATTTTCATGGCATGAATGGTGCCATCTTGTATTGAAATTCTGTCCAGCAATCTTTCATAGCTCTTTGATAAAGTCTTGTTAATACATTCAACGGTTCGAATCTTCTCAGATAATGTTTCAGTTTCTACCGACAGGGATTGTAACTTATGATTCAGATTCGCTGTTCCTGACTCCATACCTTGCATTTTCCTCTCAAGTGATAAAGCCATCTCAGAGAGAGATCTGTTATTCCTTTCCTCATGAAATTCAAACTTCTCGTGGAAAGTTCCAAATTTCTCAAGTAACAAAGCCATCTCAGAGGAAAGTCTATTATTCCTTTCCTCGAGAGCTGCAACCATCTTTTCAAGTTGTTTATTAGTGGCCATCTCAGAGGAAAGTCTATTATTCCTTTCCTCGAGAGGTGCAACCGTCTTTTCAAGCTGTTTATTGGTGTTTTCCAAACCATTTATGTCCTTGTTTAGTTTTTTAGCTCCTGCCTGTAAGGACTCTATCTCCTTTTTATTTTCCAACCACGTTGTAATGAAACAAACAAAAATAAAGAAGAAACCAAGCCCTGTAAATATTCAGACAAAGGGAACCACATCTGTATCGCTCAAAAATTCAGTCATCGTGTAATTAAACAAATTATAGAATCCTTTAATAGTGATGTTATCAGACATTGTCAATCTAAACGCTTGATTTTTAATCAAATGAAAAATTACCTGTAATTATCGTTGTCTGCCACTAGATGGCGCAGTGCCCCGAGTTTCACGTGTTTTGGGAAACCAAAGATGGCATCCCACGCAGAGCACAGTAGCTGGGAAGCGGCGGCAATGTTCCGGTAGTTTAAAATCAATGGTGAACCTCGGCAAAAGCTGCACAGACAGCTGGCGGGCGAGCGGGCAGGGATCTGCTAGCTTAATATCAGCTTCGGTTCCCTGCAAGAACTTCACAAACGATTTGGCAGGCGACCCGGGGCCTGAGGTGGGGGGAGGGGGAGTGCGGCGGGGCGCGCGAGCAGGAGCAGGAATCTGCCGAACGCAGCAGACTTTGGGGTACGGGTGGTTTCAGGCGGCTTGGCGGGCTGGAGCAAGCCGCGGTTTCGTCTGGGAGGGAGGGGGAACGCGCGCTCGCAGGACTCCCAACGACAGGCTGCTGGACGACCTCGCACCACGGGGCCAGAGCGAGCCGCAGTTTTGTCTGGTCCCGCGGTTCAGAGAGGTCCACGTTCTGTCCCACGTAAGGTTTATAAGTAGATTTAGCCCCGACGTTGGAGCACCAGATGTGCTGGCTGCCAGCAGTCGGAGGGGTTAGGAAATAACCAATATAGTCATTTTATAATTACTCGGTTTTAATACAAGGGGAGATAAGGGAACTTAGAGAACCAAGGGTCAAGCGGAGCAGAAGGTGCGCAGGGGAGAGCAAAGAACGGGGCTCCTTCCGACGACCCGATCCTATTTAAGGGGAATGCTACTCCGCTGGGGCAGCCACGCCCCTGAACACAGGGATTGGGCCAGATGCCCCAACATTGCTTCTAACAGTGTAATTCATTGTTAGAATGGAATGGTGTGTGGCATTTCTGTCCCAATGCTGTCCTTTGAAAGATAAGCACTTTCTTTTGAAAGTGTACATGATTTTTTAGAAGATTTCCTGCGAAATGTATATGTGTTTCTCACAAATGAGAATCACTTGCTTCAAAGATTGGAAAGCATTGCTAGTACTGAATGGACTGTTTCATTTCTTTCTAAATGCTGTTCTATGAAAGATGAGCACTTTCTTTTGAAAGAGTACTTATTTCTTGAGAAGCTTCGGATAGAAACGTACATATATTTCTCTCAAAAGAGAAGCACTTGCTCCTAACAGTGCAAAGCATTGTTAGAAGGGAACGGAGTTTTGCATTTCTGTCTAAATGCTGTACTTTGAAAGATAAGTACTGTCTCTTGAAAGCGTACATAATTCTATTGACGCTTTCCTGATAAAAGCATATGTGTTTGTCGCAAATGGGAAGCACTTGCCTCTAACATTGCAGAGCATTGTTAGAAGTGAAGGGAGCATTGCATTTCTGTCTAATTGCTGTACTTTGAAAAAATAAGCCCTTTCTTTGTAAAGTGCACTTATTTCTTTAGAAGCTTAAGACAGAAACGCATATGCGTTTCTGGCAAAGGAGAAGCCCTTGTTTCTAACATCGTAAAGCAGTATTAGAAGGGCATTGAGATTTGCCTTTCTGTCTACATGCTGTGCTTTGAAAGATAATCACTTCTCTCTAAATGCTTTACTTTGAACTGGAAGCTCTTTCTTTTAAATGAGTACATATTTCTTTAGAAACTTCGGATCAAATGCACATGGGTTACTCTCAAAAGAGAAATCCTTCCTTCTAACACTGTAAAGCATTTTTAGAACTAAAAGGTGTGTTGCATTTCTGTCAAATTTTGTACTTTTAAAGATAAACACTCTCTTTTGAAAATGGACATAATTTTTTAGACGCCTTCCTGTGAAATGCATATGTTTCTCACAAATGAGAATCACTTGTTTCAAAGATTGGAAAGCATTGCTAGTACTGAATGGACTGTTGCATTTCTTTCTAAATTCTGTTCTATGAAAGATAAGCACTTTCTTTTGAAAGTGTACTTATTTCTTGAGAAGCTTCAGGTAGAAACGTACATACGTTTCTCTCAAAAGCGAAACACTTGCTTCTAACACTGCAAAACATTTTAAGACGGTAACAGAGTTTTGCATTTCTGTCCAAATGCTGTATTTTGAAAGATAAGCTCTTTCTTTTGTAAGTATACTTATTTCTTTAGAAGCCTGAGAAAGAAACGAACAAGCGTTTTTTCATAAGACAAGCACTTGCTTCCAACAGTGTAATTCATTGTTAGAATGGAATGGTGTGCGGCATTTCTGTCAAAATGCTGTCCTTTGAGAGATAAGCACTTTCTTTTGAAAGTGTACATTTTTTTAGGCACGTTCCTGTGAAACCCATTGACGTTTCTCTCAAAAAGAAAGCTCTTGCTCCAAAAATTGTAAAGCACTGTTGAAGAGAATGCTGTTCTTTGAAAGATAAGCATTTTCTTTTGAAAGTGTACGTAGTTCTATTGAAGCTTTCCTGAGAAACGCATAGGAGTTTCTCTCAGAAGAGAAGCATTTGCTTTTCACAGCGTTAAGCATTGTTAGAAGTGAAGGGAGTATTGCATTTCTTTCTAAATGCTGCTCTTTGAAAGAAAAGTTTTTCACATGTTTCTCACAAAAGTGATGGACTTGTTTGAAAGAGTGCAAAGCATTGTGAGACGTGAAGAGAGCATTGCATTTCTGTCAAAATGCTGTACTTTGAAAGATGGACACATTTTTTTGAAAGTGTACTTATTTCTTTGGAAGCTTCACATTAAGCACCCATGTGTTTCTGTGAAAAGAGAAACACTTGCTTCTAACAGTTTAAAGCGTTGTTAGAATGGAATGGTGTGTGGCATTTCTGTCCCAATGCTGTCCTTTGAAAGATAAGCACTTTCTTTTGAAAGTGTACATGATTTTTTAGAAGTTTTCCTGCGAAATGTATATGTGTTTCTCGCAAATGAGAATCACTTGCTTCAAAGATTGGAAAGCATTGCTAGTACTGAATGGACTGTTGCATTTCTTTCTAAATGCTGTTCTATGAAAGATGAGCACTTTCTTTTGAAAGAGTACTTATTTCTTGAGAAGCTTCGGATAGAAACGTACATATATTTCTCTCAAAAGAGAAGCACTTGCTCCTAACAGTGCAAAGCATTGTTAGAAGGGAACGGAGTTTTGCATTTCTGTCTAAATGCTGTACTTTGAAAGATAAGTACTGTCTCTTGAAAGCGTACATAATTCTATTGACGCTTTCCTGATAAAAGCATATGTGTTTGTCGCAAATGGGAAGCACTTGCCTCTAACATTGCAGAGCATTGTTAGAAGTGAAGGGAGCATTGCATTTCTGTCTAATTGCTGTACTTTGAAAAAATAAGCCCTTTCTTTGTAAAGTGCACTTATTTCTTTAGAAGCTTAAGACAGAAACGCATATGCGTTTCTGGCAAAGGAGAAGCCCTTGTTTCTAACATCGTAAAGCAGTATTAGAAGGGCATTGAGATTTGCCTTTCTGTCTACATGCTGTGCTTTGAAAGATAATCACTTCTCTCTAAATGCTTTACTTTGAACTGGAAGCTCTTTCTTTTAAATGAGTACATATTTCTTTAGAAACTTCGGATCAAATGCACATGGGTTACTCTCAAAAGAGAAATCCTTCCTTCTAACACTGTAAAGCATTTTTAGAACTAAAAGGTGTGTTGCATTTCTGTCAAATTTTGTACTTTTAAAGATAAACACTCTCTTTTGAAAATGGACATAATTTTTTAGACGCCTTCCTGTGAAATGCATATGTTTCTCACAAATGAGAATCACTTGTTTCAAAGATTGGAAAGCATTGCTAGTACTGAATGGACTGTTGCATTTCTTTCTAAATTCTGTTCTATGAAAGATAAGCACTTTCTTTTGAAAGTGTACTTATTTCTTGAGAAGCTTCAGGTAGAAACGTACATACGTTTCTCTCAAAAGCGAAACACTTGCTTCTAACACTGCAAAACATTTTAAGACGGTAACAGAGTTTTGCATTTCTGTCCAAATGCTGTATTTTGAAAGATAAGCTCTTTCTTTTGTAAGTATACTTATTTCTTTAGAAGCCTGAGAAAGAAACGCACAAGCGTTTTTTTCATAAGACAAGCACTTGCTTCCAACAGTGTAATTCATTGTTAGAATGGAATGGTGTGCGGCATTTCTGTCAAAATGCTGTCCTTTGAGAGATAAGCACTTTCTTTTGAAAGTGTGCATTTTTTTAGGCACGTTCCTGTGAAACCCATTGACGTTTCTCTCAAAAAGAAAGCTCTTGCTCCAAAAATTGTAAAGCACTGTTGAAGAGAATGCTGTCCTTTGAAAGATAAGCATTTTCTTTTGAAAGTGTACGTAGTTCTATTGAAGCTTTCCTGAGAAACGCATAGGAGTTTCTCTCAGAAGAGAAGCATTTGCTTTTCACAGCGTTAAGCATTGTTAGAAGTGAAGGGAGTATTGCATTTCTTTCTAAATGCTGCTCTTTGAAAGAAAAGTTTTTCACATGTTTCTCACAAAAGTGATGGACTTGTTTGAAAGAGTGCAAAGCATTGTGAGACGTGAAGAGAGCATTGCATTTCTGTCAAAATGCTGTACTTTGAAAGATGGACACATTTTTTTGAAAGTGTACTTATTTCTTTGGAAGCTTCACATTAAGCACCCATGCGTTTCTGTGAAAAGAGAAACACTTGCTTCTAACAGTTTAAAGCGTTGTTAGAATGGAATGGTGTGTGGCATTTCTGTCCCAATGCTGTCCTTTGAAAGATAAGCACTTTCTTTTGAAAGTGTACATGATTTTTTAGAAGTTTTCCTGCGAAATGTATATGTGTTTCTCGCAAATGAGAATCACTTGCTTCAAAGATTGGAAAGCATTGCTAGTACTGAATGGACTGTTGCATTTCTTTCTAAATGCTGTTCTATGAAAGATGAGCACTTTCTTTTGAAAGAGTACTTATTTCTTGAGAAGCTTCGGATAGAAACGTACATATGTTTCTCTCAAAAGAGAAGCACTTGCTCCTAACAGTGCAAAGCATTGTTAGAAGGGAACGGAGTTTTGCATTTCTGTCTAAATGCTGTACTTTGAAAGATAAGTACTGTCTCTTGAAAGCGTACATAATTCTATTGACGCTTTCCTGATAAAAGCATATGTGTTTGTCGCAAATGGGAAGCACTTGCCTCTAACATTGCAGATCATTGTTAGAAGTGAAGGGAGCATTGCATTTCTGTCTAATTGCTGTACTTTGAAAAAATAATCCCTTTCTTTGTAAAGTGCACTTATTTCTTTAGAAGCTTAAGACAGAAACGCATATGCGTTTCTGGCAAAGGAGAAGCCCTTGTTTCTAACATCGTAAAGCAGTATTAGAAGGGCATTGAGATTTGCCTTTCTGTCTGCATGCTGTGCTTTGAAAGATAATCACTTCTCTCTAAATGCTTTACTTTGAACTGGAAGCTCTTTCTTTTAAATGAGTACATATTTCTTTAGAAACTTCGGATCAAATGCACATGGGTTACTCTCAAAAGAGAAATCCTTCCTTCTAACACTGTAATGCATTTTTAGAACTAAAAGGTGTGTTGCATTTCTGTCAAATTTTGTACTTTTAAAGATAAACACTCTCTTTTGAAAATGGACATAATTTTTTAGACGCCTTCCTGTGAAATGCATATGTTTCTCACAAATGAGAATCACTTGTTTCAAAGATTGGAAAGCATTGCTAGTACTGAATGGACTGTTGCATTTCTTTCTAAATTCTGTTCTATGAAAGATAAGCACTTTCTTTTGAAAGTGTACTTATTTCTTGAGAAGCTTCAGGTAGAAACGTACATACGTTTCTCTCAAAAACGAAACACTTGCTTCTAACACTGCAAAACATTTTAAGAAGGTAACAGAGTTTTGCATTTCTGTCCAAATGCTGTATTTTGAAAGATAAGCTCTTTCTTTTGTAAGTATACTTATTTCTTTAGAAGCCTGAGAAAGAAACGCACAAGCGTTTTTTTCATAAGACAAGCACTTGCTTCCAACAGTGTAATTCATTGTTAGAATGGAATGGTGTGCGGCATTTCTGTCAAAATGCTGTCCTTTGAGAGATAAGCACTTTCTTTTGAAAGTGTACATTTTTTTAGGCACGTTCCTGTGAAACCCATTGACGTTTCTCTCAAAAAGAAAGCTCTTGCTCCAAAAATTGTAAAGCACTGTTGAAGAGAATGCTGTCCTTTGAAAGATAAGCATTTTCTTTTGAAAGTGTACGTAGTTCTATTGAAGCTTTCCTGAGAAACGCATAGGAGTTTCTCTCAGAAGAGAAGCATTTGCTTTTCACAGCGTTAACCATTGTTAGAAGTGAAGGGAGTATTGCATTTCTTTCTAAATGCTGCTCTTTGAAAGATAAGTTTTTCACTTCTTTCTCACAAAAGTGATGGATTTGTTTGAAAGAGTGCAAAGCATTGTGAGACGTGAAGAGAGCATTGCATTTCTGTCAAAATGCTGTACTTTGAAAGATGGACACATTTTTTTGAAAGTGTACTTATTTCTTTGGAAGCTTCACATTAAGCACCCATGCGTTTCTGTGAAAAGAGAAACACTTGCTTCTAACAGTTTAAAGCGTTGTTAGAATGGAATGGTGTGTGGCATTTCTGTCCCAATGCTGTCCTTTGAAAGATAAGCACTTTCTTTTGAAAGTGTACATGATTTTTTAGAAGTTTTCCTGCGAAATGTATATGTGTTTCTCGCAAATGAGAATCACTTGCTTCAAAGATTGGAAAGCATTGCTAGTACTGAATGGACTGTTGCATTTCTTTCTAAATGCTGTTCTATGAAAGATGAGCACTTTCTTTTGAAAGAGTACTTATTTCTTGAGAAGCTTCGGATAGAAACGTACATATGTTTCTCTCAAAAGAGAAGCACTTGCTCCTAACAGTGCAAAGCATTGTTAGAAGGGAACGGAGTTTTGCATTTCTGTCTAAATGCTGTACTTTGAAAGATAAGTACTGTCTCTTGAAAGCGTACATAATTCTATTGACGCTTTCCTGATAAAAGCATATGTGTTTGTCGCAAATGGGAAGCACTTGCCTCTAACATTGCAGATCATTGTTAGAAGTGAAGGGAGCATTGCATTTCTGTCTAATTGCTGTACTTTGAAAAAATAATCCCTTTCTTTGTAAAGTGCACTTATTTCTTTAGAAGCTTAAGACAGAAACGCATATGCGTTTCTGGCAAAGGAGAAGCCCTTGTTTCTAACATCGTAAAGCAGTATTAGAAGGGCATTGAGATTTGCCTTTCTGTCTGCATGCTGTGCTTTGAAAGATAATCACTTCTCTCTAAATGCTTTACTTTGAACTGGAAGCTCTTTCTTTTAAATGAGTACATATTTCTTTAGAAACTTCGGATCAAATGCACATGGGTTACTCTCAAAAGAGAAATCCTTCCTTCTAACACTGTAATGCATTTTTAGAACTAAAAGGTGTGTTGCATTTCTGTCAAATTTTGTACTTTTAAAGATAAACACTCTCTTTTGAAAATGGACATAATTTTTTAGACGCCTTCCTGTGAAATGCATATGTTTCTCACAAATGAGAATCACTTGTTTCAAAGATTGGAAAGCATTGCTAGTACTGAATGGACTGTTGCATTTCTTTCTAAATTCTGTTCTATGAAAGATAAGCACTTTCTTTTGAAAGTGTACTTATTTCTTGAGAAGCTTCAGGTAGAAACGTACATACGTTTCTCTCAAAAACGAAACACTTGCTTCTAACACTGCAAAACATTTTAAGAAGGTAACAGAGTTTTGCATTTCTGTCCAAATGCTGTATTTTGAAAGATAAGCTCTTTCTTTTGTAAGTATACTTATTTCTTTAGAAGCCTGAGAAAGAAACGCACAAGCGTTTTTTTCATAAGACAAGCACTTGCTTCCAACAGTGTAATTCATTGTTAGAATGGAATGGTGTGCGGCATTTCTGTCAAAATGCTGTCCTTTGAGAGATAAGCACTTTCTTTTGAAAGTGTACATTTTTTTAGGCACGTTCCTGTGAAACCCATTGGCGTTTCTCTCAAAAAGAAAGCTCTTGCTCCAAAAATTGTAAAGCACTGTTGAAGAGAATGCTGTCCTTTGAAAGATAAGCATTTTCTTTTGAAAGTGTACGTAGTTCTATTGAAGCTTTCCTGAGAAACGCATAGGAGTTTCTCTCAGAAGAGAAGCATTTGCTTTTCACAGCGTTAAGCATTGTTAGAAGTGAAGGGAGTATTGCATTTCTTTCTAAATGCTGCTCTTTGAAAGATAAGTTTTTCACTTGTTTCTCACAAAAGTGATGGATTTGTTTGAAAGAGTGCAAAGCATTGTGAGACGTGAAGAGAGCATTGCATTTCTGTCAAAATGCTGTACTTTGAAAGATAGACACATTTTTTTGAAAGTCGACTTATTTCTTTGGAAGCTTCACATTAAGCACCCATGCGTTTCTGTGAAAAGAGAAACACTTGCTTCTAACAGTTTAAAGCGTTGTTAGAATGGAATGGTGTGTGGCATTTCTGTCCAAATGCTGTCCTTTGAAAGATAAGCACTTTCTTTTGAAAGTGTACATAATTTTTTAGAAGTTTTCCTGCGCAAAGTATATGTGTTTCTCGCAAATGAGAATCACTTGCTTCAAAGATTGGAAAACATTGCTAGTACTGAATGGACTGTTGCATTTCTTTCTAAATGCTGTTCTATGAAAGATGAGCACTTTCTTTTGAAAGAGTACTTATTTCTTGAGAAGCTTCGGATAGAAACGTACATATGTTTCTCTCAAAAGAGAAGCACTTGCTCCTAACAGTGCAAAGCATTGTTAGAAGGGAACGGAGTTTTGCATTTCTGTCTAAATGCTGTACTTTGAAAGATAAGTACTGTCTCTTGAAAGCGTACATAATTCTATTGACGCTTTCCTGATAAAAGCATATGTGTTTGTCGCAAATGGGAAGCACTTGCCTCTAACATTGCAGATCATTGTTAGAAGTGAAGGGAGCATTGCATTTCTGTCTAATTGCTGTACTTTGAAAAAATAATCCCTTTCTTTGTAAAGTGCACTTATTTCTTTAGAAGCTTAAGACAGAAACGCATATGCGTTTCTGGCAAAGGAGAAGCCCTTGTTTCTAACATCGTAAAGCAGTATTAGAAGGGCATTGAGGTTTGCCTTTCTGTCTACATGCTGTGCTTTGAAAGATAATCACTTCTCTCTAAATGCTTTACTTTGAACTGGAAGCTCTTTCTTTTAAATGAGTACATATTTCTTTAGAAACTTCGGATCAAATGCACATGGGTTACTCTCAAAAGAGAAATCCTTCCTTCTAACACTGTAAAGCATTTTTAGAACTAAAAGGTGTGTTGCATTTCTGTCAAATTTTGTACTTTTAAAGATAAACACTCTCTTTTGAAAATGGACATAATTTTTTTAGACGCCTTCCTGTGAAATGCATATGTTTCTCACAAATGAGAATCACTTGTTTCAAAGATTGGAAAGCATTGCTAGTACTGAATGGACTGTTGCATTTCTTTCTAAATTCTGTTCTATGAAAGATAAGCACTTTCTTTTGAAAGTGTACTTATTTCTTGAGAAGCTTCAGGTAGAAACGTACATATGTTTCTCTCAAAAGCGAAACACTTGCTTCTAACACTGCAAAACATTTTAAGAAGGTAACAGAGTTTTGCATTTCTGTCCAAATGCTGTATTTTGAAAGATAAGCTCTTTCTTTTGTAAGTATACTTATTTCTTTAGAAGCCTGAGAAAGAAATGCACAAGCGTTTTTTTCATAAGACAAGCACTTGCTTCCAACAGTGTAATTCATTGTTAGAATGGAATGGTGTGCGGCATTTCTGTCAAAATGCTGTCCTTTGAGAGATAAGCACTTTCTTTTGAAAGTGTTTTTATTTCTTGAGAAGCTTCAGGTAGAAACGTACATACGTTTCTCTCAAAACAGAAACACTTGCTTCTAACACTGCAAAACATTATGACAGAGCCCCACATTGGAGCACCGTACTGAGCTCCCAAGGTCCTGATGAGGAGCAGAAGGAGAGAGAACATGAGAAAGAAAGTCAGGACCCTGAGGGAACCTCCAGCTGGCGACAGATGGGGAAGGTGACTGAGCCCCACATTGGAGCACTGGACTGAGCTCCCAAGGTCCTGATGAGGAGCAGAAGGAGCGAGAACATGAGGGAGAAAGTCAGGAACAAGAGGGGTGCGATCACTCATGGAGACGGTGGGACAGAACTAATGGGAGATCACCAACTCCAGTTGGAATGGGACTGATGGATCATGCGACCAAACCCGTCTCTCTGAATGTGGCCAACAGCGGGGGCTGACTGAGAAGCAAAGGACAATGGCTCTGGGCTCTGATTGTTCTTCATGGACGGGCTCTGTGGGAGCCTTCTCAGCTTGGTCGATCACCTTCCTGGACCTGGGGGGAGTTGGGAGGACCTTGGTCTTAGCATAGAGTGGTGAACCCTGATGGCTCCTTGGCCTTGAGAAGGAGGGAGGGGAGGTATGGGTGGAGGGGAGGGGAGGGAAGGGGGAGTAGGAGGGAAGGGAAGGGGGAGGAGGAGGGGAAGGAATGGGGGAGGAGGAGGGAAGGAGATGGAAATAATAAAAAAAAAGATGATTAAAAAAAAGATGATAAAAAAAAAGGAAACGTGTGTTGCATTTCTGTATAAAGTCCTGTATTTTGAAAGACAAGCTCTTTCTTTTGTAAGTATACTTATTTCTTTAGAATCTTGAGAAAGAAACGCACAAGCCTTTTTCTCATAAGACAAGCACTTGCTTCCAACAGTGTAATTCATTGTTAGAATGGAATGGTGTGTGGCATTTCTGTCCAAATGCTGTCCTTTGAGAGATAAGCACTTTCTTTTGAAAGTGTACATAATTTTTTAGAAGTTTTCCTGCGAAATGTTTATGTGTTTCTCGCAAATGAGAATCACTTGCTTCAAAGATTGGAAAGCATTGCTAGTACTGAATGGACTGTTGCCTTTCTTTCTAAATGCTGTTCTATGAAAGATGAGCACTTTCTTTTGCAAGTGTACTTATTTCTTGAGAAGGTTCGGATAGAAACGTATATATATTTCTCTCAAAAGAGAAGCACTTGCTCCTAACAGTGCAAAGCATTTTTAGAAGGGAACGGAGTTTTGCATTTCTGTCTAAATGCTGTACTTTGAAAGATAAGCACTGTCTCTTGAAAGCGTACGTAATTCTATTGACGCTTTCCTGATAAAAGCATATGTGTTTGTCGCAAATGGGAAGCACATTGTTAGAAGTGAAGGGAGCTTTGCATTTCTGTCTAATTGCTGTACTTTGAAAAAATAAGCCCTTTCTTTGTAAAGTGCACTTATTTCTTTAGAAGCTTAAGACAGAAACGCATATGCGTTTCTGCCAAAGGAGAAGCACTTGTTTCTAACATCGTAAAGCAGTATTAGAAGGGCATTGAGATTTGCCTTTCTGTCTGCATGCTGTGCTTTGAAAGATAATCACTTCTCTCTAAATGCTTTACTTTGAACTTGAAGCTCTTTCTTTTAAAAGTGTACTTATTTCTTTAGAAACTTTGGATCAAATGCACTTGTGTTAGTCTCAAAAGAGAAATCCTTCCTTCTAACACTGTAAAGCATTTTTATTTTTTATTTTTTTTGGTTTTTCGAGACAGGGTTTCCCTGTAGTTTCTAGAGCCTGTCCTGGAACTAGCTCTTGTAGACCAGGCTGGCCTCGAACTCAGAGATCCTCCTGCTTCTGCCTCCTGAGTGTTGGGATTAAAGGCATGCGCCACCGCTGCCCGGCTTTGTAAAGCATTTTTAGAAGTAAAATTTGTGTTGCATTTCTGTCAAATATTGTAATTTTAAAGATAAACACTTTCTTTTGAAAATGTACATAACATTTGACTCCCCGGGGCAAGGTAGGCCTTTTTCTGAGAGCTGCTTGGCCTGCAAGGGGACCTGACAGTCTGCCAGAGGATCCATCATTCTTTGGGGTGAGTGAGGAGTGAGTGCCCGAACCGCCGCAGCTGCCCGGAGAGGGACCACCGACACTCCACAACTCCCCCTGCTACCAGCACACTTCCTGCTCTTCCTGCAGGGGTTATTCTCCCCAGATACCGCCTCTCTCTCCCTTTCCCTTCCCATCTTGCACCCAGAATCCTCCCCTCCTCCCCCTGCCTCATCCTCCCGTCTTTGGGGCCACAAAATCCCACAGCTCAGCCTGTTTGGGCTCTGGGGACCTGGAATTGAGTGCACCCAGGCCGGTGGGAGGTCCCCTCCTTCATTTTACTGCCCGGGGCAAGGTAGGCCTTTGTCTGAGAGCTGCTTGGCCTGCAAGGGGACCTGACAGTCTGCCAGAGGATCCACCATTCTTTGGGACACTGCAGTCCTGATGACGACTTCTGGAGATGCACTTTCATACCTCGCTGACCTCTCAACACAGTAGCACCAGTGATATTTTCTTAGTTGTTCTCAGGTGTCCTGCTCCAGTTCTAAGGCCATCCACCCAAAGGGGTCAGACTCTGGTCTCCAGGCAGGTCTGAGGATTCCTGCGGAGGGGTGCGGACTCCTTCAGATTGTGCTGCCTGGTTCGCTGTGTGGTATTCTATCCCGCCCTGCCCCCACCTTGGCCCTTTTGTCTGGGCTGCGACCCTGGGCTGCCTGGAATCCCCTGATCCTGTGCACTGACATTCCATCTGAACTGGTCAGTGAATGCGGACCCTGGGGCAACCTGCCCTGGAAGAGGGCACAGACCCCCTACCCCCACGTCCCTCTGCAGGCTTGTGTCTGTTTCTCCCGTCCCTGTGTCTCCCAAGCTTTCCCTAGTGTTCTCAGGTGTCCTGCTCCAGTTCTAAGGCCATCCACACAAAGGGGTCAGATTCTGGCCTCCAGGCAGGTCTGAGGATTCCTGCGGAGGGGTGCGGGCTCCTTCAGATTGTGCTGCCAGGTTCGCTGTGTGGTATTCCACCAGTTCAGTTCCACGTGAACTGGTGTCCTGCTCCTGATCTAAGGCCATCCACCCAGAGGAATCAGACTCTGGCCTCCAAGCAGGTCTGGGGATTCCTGCAAGGGAGTGCGGGCTTCCTCAGATTGTGATGCAAGGAATAGGTCCTCCTCTGATACTGGGGAGATCCAACCAGTTTCAGTCACAGCAAAGATTGGTCTAGGACACCAAACGCCTCCGGGCTCCTTTTGAAGGAAGAGATGGGCAGGCGCCAATGCAGGAGCTCCTCCAACAACATGAAAGGCAACATGACATCACCACAATCCAGACATCCCGAAACAACAAGAATTGAACACCCTACCCCAGAAGATATAGAAGAATCCGACCTTAAACAGTACTTTATGAAAATAATAGAGGACCTTAAACAGGAGGTAAAAAACTGCCATAAAGAAATGGAGTTGACAAACAAAAAGGTAGACGAAATAAATAAATCTCTCAAAGATACCCAAGAAAAACAAGAAAAAGCAATCAAACAGGTAAGGGAAACAGTACAAGACCTGATAAATGAAATGGAGGTATTGAAGAAAACACAATCTGAGGGACGACTGGAAATGGAAACTCTGAGTAAACGAACAGAAACTTCAGAGACAAGTATTTCCAACCGAATACAAGAGATGGAAGGAAGAATCTAGGACTCTGAAGATACTATAGAGGAAATAAACTCACAGATTAAAGAACTAAACAAATCTAACAAATTCTTAACACAAAACATTCAGGAAATCTGGGATACCATGAAAAGACCAAACCTAAGAATAATTGGGGTAGAAGAAGGAGAAGAATTACAACTCAAAGGCCCAGAAAACATATTCAACAAAATTATAGAAGAAAACTTCCCCAACCTAAAGAAGGATGTTCCTATGAAGGTACAAGAAGCCTACAGAACACCAAATAGACTGGATCAAAAGAAAGCATCCCCACGCCATATAATAATCAAAACACAAAACATACAGAATAAAGAACAGATATTAAGAGCTGCAAAGGAAAAAGGTCAAATAACATATAAAGGGAAACCTATCAGAATTACACCTGATTTCTCAATGGAAACCATGAAAGCCAGAAGAGCTTGGATAGATGTGCTACAGACACTAAGGGAACATGGATGCAAGCCTAGACTACTATACCCAGCAAAGCTTGCATTCACCATTGATGGAGAAAACAAGATATTCCAGGACAAAAACAGATTTAAACAATACGCAGCCACAAATCCAGTCTTGCAGAAAGTAATAGAAGGAAAATCACAAACCAAGGAGTCCAACAACGCCCACAATAACTCAGGCATCTAGCGACCCTTCACCAGCACAGCTAGAAGAAGGGAAACACACAAACTCCACTACTAAAAATGACTGAAGTTAACAACCACTGGTCATTAATATCACTTAATATCAATGGACTCAATTCACCTATAAAAAGGCACAGGCTAAGAGACTGGATACGAAAACAGAATCCAATATTTTGCTGTTTACAAGAAACACACCTCAACCACAAAGACAGACACCTACTCAGAGTAAAGGGTTGGGAAAAGGTTTATCAAGCAAATGGCCCTAAAAAACAAGCCGGTGTGGCCATACTAATTTCCAACAAAGCTGACTTCAAACTAAAATCAATCAGAAGAGATGGAAAGGGACACTTTAT
>NW_024582232.1:0-31956 GCF_903992535.2 Arvicola amphibius | reverse complement strand
CATCTTTCGAATTATGTACATTTTCAAACCAAAGGGCATATCTCTCAAAGGACAGCATTCAGAAAGAAATGCAACAACTCCACTCACTTCTAGCAGAGTTTTGCAGTGTTTTATGCAAATGCTTCTCTTTTAAGAGAAACGCATATGTGTTTCTCAGGAGAGCATCTGAAGAATTATGTACACTTTCAAAACAAAGAGCTTATCTTTCAAAGTACAACATTAAGAAAGATATAGAACACCCTATTCACTTCTAACAAGGCTTTGAACTCTATGAAGCAATTGCTTGTTCTTGGAGAGAAACGTTTATGCGTTTCTCACGAAAGAATCTGAAAGCTTATGTACACTTGCAAAAGAAAGTGCCTATCTTTCAAAGTACAAAATTTAGAAGGAAAGGCAACACTCCATTCACTTCTAGCAATGCTTTGCACTGTTTGAAACAAGTGCTTGTTCTTGGAATGAAAAGCGTATGGGATTTTGGGGAAAGCATCTGAAGAATTCTGTACAGTTTCAAAACAAAGTGCTTATCTTTCAAAGTACAACAATGCTAAAGATATGGAACACTCCATTCACTTCTAGCAATGTTTTGTCTGTTTGTAACAAGTACTTCTCTTATTGAGAAAAACGTGTATGTGTATCTCAGGAAAGTATCTGAGCAATTATGTACACTTTCAAACCAAAGTGCTTATCTTTCAAAGTACAACATTACGAAAGATATGGAACAGTCCATTCACTTCTAGCAATGTTTTACACTGTTTGTTGCCATAGCTACTCTTTTGAGAGAAAGGCATAAACATTTCACAGGAAATAATCTGAAGAATGATGTACCCTTTCAAAAAAATGTCTAATCTTTCAAAGTACAGCTTTCATAAAGAAATAGAACACTCCTTTCACATCTATCAATGCTGTGCACTGTTTTAAGCAATGGCTTGTTCTTTGAAACAAACTGGTATTCGATTCCCAGGAAAGCATCTGATGATTTATGTACACTTTCAAAACTAAAGGCATATCCTTCAAAGGAGAGCCTTCAGAAAGAAATGCAACAACTTCTAGCAATGTTTTGGACTGTTTTAAGCAAATGCATCTCTTTTCAGAGTAATGCGTACGTTTCTCAGGAAAGCTTCTGAAGAATTATGTAAATGATTCAAAGAGAGAGCTCATCTGTCAACGTACCTCTTTCAGAAATGAAACACTCCCTTCACTTCTAACAATGCTTTGTCTGTTTGTTGCAAGAACTTCTCTTTTGAGAGAGACGTGTATATGTCTGTCAGCAAAGCATCTGAGCAATTATGAACACTTTCAAAACAAAGGGTTTATCTTTCAAAGTACAGCATTTGGAAAGAAATCGAAAACTCCATTCTCTTCTAACAATGTTTTGCAGTGTTTGGATCACGTGCTTCTCTTTTGAGAGAAACGTATATTCATTTCTCAGGAAAGCATCTTTCGAATTATGTACTATTTCAAACCAAACAGCATATCTCTCAAAGGACAGCATTCAGAAAGAAATGCAACAACTCCAGTGACTTCCAGCAAAGTTTTGCAGTGTTTTATGCAAATGCTTCTCTTTTCAGAGAAACGCGTATGTGTTTCTCAGGAGAGCATCTGAAGAATTATGTACACTTTCAAAACAAAGAGCTTATCTTTCAAAGTACAACATTAAGAAAGATATAGAACACCCTATTCACTTCTAACAAGGCTTTGAACTCTATGAAGCAATTGCTTGTTCTTGGAGAGAAACGTTTATGCGTTTCTCACGAAAGAATCTGAAAGCTTATGTACACTTGCAAAAGAAAGTGCCTATCTTTCAAAGTACAAAATTTAGAAGGAAAGGCAACACTCCATTCACTTCTAGCAATGCTTTGCACTGTTTGAAACAAGTGCTTGTTCTTGGAATGAAAAGCGTATGGGATTTTGGGGAAAGCATCTGAAGAATTCTGTACAGTTTCAAAACAAAGTGCTGATCTTTCAAAGTACAACAATGCTAAAGATATGGAACACTCCATTCACTTCTAGCAATGTTTTGTCTGTTTGTAACAAGTACTTCTCTTATTGAGAAAAACGTGTATTTGTATCTCAGGAAAGTATCTGAGCAATTATGTACACTTTCAAACCAAAGTGCTTATCTTTCAAAGTACAACATTACGAAAGATATGGAACACTCCATTCACTTCTAGCAATGTTTTACACTGTTTGTCGCCATGGCTTCTCTTTTGAGAGAAAGGCATAAACATTTCACAGGAAATAATCTGAAGAATGATGTACCCTTTCAAAAAAAGGTCTAATCTTTCAAAGTACAGCTTTCATAAAGAAATAGAACACTCCTTTCACATCTATCAATGCTTTGCACTGTTTTAAGCAAGGGCTTGTTCTTTGAAACAAACTGGTATGCGTTTCCCAGGAAAGCATCTGAAGATTTATGTACACTTCCAAAACGAAAGGCATATCCTTCAAAGGACAGCCTTCAGAAAGAAATGCAACAACTTCTAGCAATGTTTTGGACTGTTTTAAGCAAATGCATCTCTTTTCAGAGTAACGCGTACGTTTCTCAGGAAAGCTTCTGAAGAATTATGTAAATGATTCAAAGAGAGAGCTCATCTGTCAACGTACCTCTTTCAGAAATGAAACACTCCCTTCACTTCTAACAATGCTTTGTCTGTTTGTTGCAAGAACTTCTCTTTTGAGAGAGACGTGTATATGTCTGTCAGCAAAGCATCTGAGCAATTATGAACATTTTCAAAACAAAGGGTTTGTCTTTCAAAGTTCAGAATTTGAAAAGAAATCAAAGACTCCATTCTCTTCTAACAATGGTTTGCAGTGTTTGGATCACGTGCTTCTCTTTTGAGAGAAACGTATATTCATTTCTCAGGAAAGCATCTTTCGAATTATGTACATTTTCAAACCAAACGGCATATCTCTCAAAGGACAGCATTCAGAAAGAAATGCAACAACTCCACTGACTTCCAGCAAAGTTTTGCAGTGTTTTATGCAAATGCTTCTCTTTTCAGAGAAACGCGTATGTGTTTCTCAGGAGAGCATCTGAAGAATTATGTACACTTTCAAAACAAAGAGCTTATCTTTCAAAGTACAACATTAAGAAAGATATAGACCACCCTATTCACTTCTAACAAGGCTTTGAACTCTATGAAGCAATTGCTTGTTCTTGGAGAGAAACGTTTATGCGTTTCTCACGAAAGAATCTGAAAGCTTATGTACACTTGCAAAAGAAAGTGCCTATCTTTCAAAGTACAAAATTTAGAAGGAAAGGCAACACTCCATTCACTTCTATCAATGCTTTTCACTGTTTGAAACAAGTGCTTGTTCTTGGAATGAAAAGCGTATGCGATTTTGGGGACAGCATCTGAAGAATTCTGTACAGTTTCAAAACAAAGTGCTTATCTTTCAAAGTACAACAATGCTAAAGATATGGAACACTCCATTCACTTCTAGCAATGTTTTGTCTGTTTGTAACAAGTACTTCTCTTATTGAGAAAAACGTGTATGTGTATCTCAGGAAAGTATCTGAGCAATTATGTAGTCTTTCAAACCAAAGTGCTTATCTTTCAAAGTACAACATTACGAAAGATATGGAACACTCCATTCACTTCTAGCAATGTTTTACACTGTTTGTCGCCATGGCTTCACTTTTGAGAGAAAGGCATAAACATTTCACAGGAAATAATCTGAAGAATGATGTACACTTTCAAAAAAAGGTCTAATCTTTCAAAGTACAGCTTTCATAAAGAAATAGAACATTCCTTTCTCATCTATCAATGCTTTGCACTGTTTTAAGCAAGGGCTTGTTCTTTGAAACAATCTGGTATGCGTTTCCCAGGAAAGCATCTGAAGATTTATGTACACTTCCAAAACGAAAGGCATATCCTTCAAAGGACAGCCTTCAGAAAGAAATGCAGCCACTTCTAGCATTGTTTTGGACTGTGTTAAGCAAATGCATCTCTTTTCAGAGTAACGCCTACGTTTCTCAGGAAAGCTTCTGAAGAATTATGTAAATGTTTCAAAGAGAGAGCTCATCTGTCAACGTACCACTTTCAGAAATGAAACACTCCCTTCACTTCTAACAATGCTTTATCTGTTTGTTGCAAGAACTTCTCTTTTGAGAGAGACGTGTATATGTCTGTCAGCAAGCATCTCAGCAATTATGAACACTTTCAAAACAAAGGGTTTATCTTTCAAAGTACAGCATTTGGAAAGAAATAGAACACTCCATTCTCTTCTAACAATGTTTTGCCATGTTTGAATCACGTGCTTCTCTTTTGAGAGAAACGTATATTCCTTTCTCAGGAAAGCATCTTTCGAATTATGTACATTTTCAAACCAAAGGGCATATCTCTCAAAGGACAGCATTCAGAAAGAAATGCAACAACTCCACTCACTTCTAGCAGAGTTTTGCAGTGTTTTATGCAAATGTTTCTCTTTTAAGAGAAACGCATATGTGTTTCTCAGGAGAGCATCTGAAGAATTATGTATACTTTCAAAACAAAGAGCTTATCTTTCAAAGTACAACATTTAGAAAGATATAGACCACCCTATTCACTTCTAACAAGGCTTTGAACTCTATGAAGCAATTGCTTGTTCTTGGAGAGAAACGTTTATGCGTTTCTCACGAAAGAATCTGAAAGCTTATGTACACTTGCAAAAGAAAGTGCCTATCTTTCAAAGTACAAAATTTAGAAGGAAAGGCAACACTCCATTCACTTCTAGCAATGCTTTGCACTGTTTGAAACAAGTGCTTGTTCTTGGAATGAAAAGCGTATGGGATTTTGGGGAAAGCATCTGAAGAATTCTGTACAGTTTCAAAACAAAGTGCTTATCTTTCAAAGTACAACAATGCTAAAGATATGGAACACTCCATTCACTTCTAGCAATGTTTTGTCTGTTAGTAACAAGTACTTCTCTTATTGAGAAAAACGTGTATGTGTATCTCAGGAAAGTATCTCAGCAATTATGTACACTTTCAAACCAAAGTGCTTATCTTTCAAAGTACAACATTACGAAAGATATGGAACACTCCATTCACTTCTAGCAATGTTTTACACTGTTTGTCGCCATGGCTTCTCTTTTGAGAGAAAGGCATAAACATTTCACAGGAAATAATCTGAAGAATGATGTACCCTTTCAAAAAAAGGTCTAATCTTTCAAAGTACAGCTTTCATAAAGAAATAGAACACTCCTTTCACATCTATCAATGCTTTGCACTGTTTTAAGCCAGGGCTTGTTCTTTGATACAATCTTGTGTGCGTTTCCCAGGAAAGCATCTGAAGATTTATGTACACTTCCAAAACGAAAGGCATATCCTTCAAAGGACAGCTTTCAGAAAGAAATGCAACAACTTCTAGCATTGTTTTGGACTGTGTTAAGCAAATGCATCTCTTTTCAGAGTAACGCCTACGTTTCTCAGGAAAGCTTCTGAAGAATTATGTAAATGTTTCAAAGAGAGAGCTCATCTGTCAACGTACCTCTTTCAGAAATGAAACACTCCCTTCACTTCTAACAATGCTTTGTCTGTTTGTTGCAAGAACTTCTCTATTGAGAGAGACGTGTATATGTCTGTCAGCGAAGCGTCTGAGCAATTATGAACACTTTCATAACAAAGGGTTTATCTTTCAAAGTACAGCATTTTGAAAGAAATAGAAGACTCCATTCTCTTCTAACAATGTTTTGCCGTGTTTGAATCACGTGCTTCTCTTTTGAGAGAAACGTATATTCCTTTCTCAGGAAAGCCTCTTTCGAATTCTGTACATTTTCAAACCAAACGGCATATCTCTCAAAGGACAGCATTCAGAAAGAAATGCAACAACTCCACTGACTTCCAGCAAAGTTTTGCAGTGTTTTATGCAAATACTTCTTTCTCAGAGAAACGCGTTTGTGATTCTCAGGAGAGCATCTGAAGAATTATGTACACTTTCAAAACAAAGAGCTTATCTTTCAAAGTACAACATTAAGAAAGATACAGACCACCCTATTCACTTCTAACAAGGCTTTGAACTCTATGAAGCAATTGCTTGTTCTTGGAGAGAAACTTTTATGCGTTTCTCACGAGAGAATCTGAAAGCTTATGTACACTTTCAAAAGAAAGTGCCTATCTTTCAAAGTACAAAATTTAGAAGGAAAGGCAACACTCCATTCACTTCTAGAAATGTTTTACACTGTATGTCACAATGGCTTCTCTTTTGAGAGAAAGGCATAAACATTTCAGAGGAAATAATCTGAAGAATGATCACAAAAACATCTAATCTTTCAAAGTACAGCTTTTCTAAAGAAATAGAACACTCCTTACACATCTATCAATGCTTTGGACTGTTTTAAGCAAGGGCTTGTTCTTTGAAACTAACTGGTATGCATTTCCCAGGAGAGCATCTGAAGATTTATGTTCAATTTCAAAACAAAAGGCATATCCTTCAAAGGACAGCCTTCAGAAAGCAATGCAACAACTTCTAGCAATGTTTTGGAGTGTTTTAAGCAAATGCATCTCTTTTCAGAATAAGGCGTACGTTTCTCAGGAAAGCTTCTGAAGAATTATGTAAATGTTTCAAAGAGAGAGCTCATCTGTCAATGTACCTTTTTCAGAAATGAAACACTCCCTTCACTTCTGACAATACTTTGCATGTTTGTTGCAAGAACATCTCTTTTGAGAAGGAGGTGTATATGTCTGTCAGCAAAGCATCTGAGCAATTAGGAACACTTTCAAAACAAAGGGTTTTTCTTTCAAAGTACAGCATTTGGAAAGAAATAGAACACTCCATTCTCTTCTAACAATGTTTTGCAGTGTTTGAATCACGTGCTTCTCTTTTGAGAGAAACATATAATCCTTTCTCAGGAAAGCATCTTTCGAATTATGTACATTTTCAAACCAAACGGCATATCTCTCAAAGGACAGCATTCAGAAAGAAATGCAACAACTCCACTGACTTCTAGCAAAGTTTTGCAGTGTTTTATGCAAATGCTTCTCTTTTCAGAGAAACGCATTTGTGTTTCTCAGGAGAGCCTCTGAAGAATTATGTACACTTTCAAAACAAAGACCTTATCTTTCAAAGTAGAACATTAAGAAAGATATAGAACACCCTATTCACTTCTAACAAGGCTTTGAACTCTATGAAGCAATTACTTGTTCATGGAGAGAAACGTTTATGCGTTTCTGATGAAAGAATCTGAAAGCTTATGTACACTTGCAAAAGAAAGTGCCTATCTTTCAAAGTACAAAATTTAGAAGGAAAGGCAACACTCCATTCACTTCTAGCAATGCATTGCACTGTTTGAAGCATGTGCTTGTTCTTGGAATGAAAAGCATATGCGATTTTCGGGAAAACATCTGAAGAATTCTGTACAGTTTCAAAACTAAGTGCTTATCATTCAAAGTACAACAATGCTAAGGATATGGAACACTCCATTCACTTCTAGCAATGGTTTGTCTGTTTGTCACAAGTACTTCTCTTATTGAGAAAAACATGTATGTGTATCTCAGGAAAGTATCTGAGCACTTATGTACACTTTCAAAACAAAGAGCTTATCTTTCAAAGTACAACATTAAGAAAGATATAGAACACCCTATTCACTTCTAACAAGGCTTTGAACTCTATGAAGCAATTGCTTGTTCTTGGAGAGAAACGTTTATGCGTTTCTCACGAAAGAATCTGAAAGCTTATGTACACTTGCAAAAGAAAGTGCCTATCTTTCAAGGTACAAAATTTAGAAGGAAAGGCAACACTCCATTCACTTCTAGCAATGCTTTGCACTGTTTGAAACAAGTGCTTGTTCTTGGAATGAAAAGCATATGCGATTTTGGGGAAAGCTTCTGAAGAATTCTCTACAGTTTCAAAACAAAGTGCTTATCTTTCAAAGTCCAACATTAAGAAAGACATGGAACAGTCCATTCCCTTCTAGCAATGTTTTACACTGTTTGTCACAATGGCTTCTCTTTTGAGAGAAAGGCATAAACATTTCACAGGAAATAATCTGAAGAATGATCAAAAAAAGTCTAATCTTTCAAAGTACAACTTTCATAAAGAAATAGAACACTCCTTTCACATCTATCAATACTTTTCACTGTTTTAAGCAAGGGCTTGTTCTTTGAAGCAAACTGGTATGCGTTTCCCAGGAAAGCATCTGAAGATTTATGTACACTTTCAAAACGAAAGGCATATCCTTCAAAGGAAAGCCTTCCGAAAGTAATGCAACAATTTCTTGCAATGTTTTGGACTGTTTTAAGCAAATGCATCTTTTTTTAGAGTAATGCGTACGTTTCTCAGGAAAGCTTCTGAAGAATTATGTAAATGTTTCAAAGAGAGAGCTCATCTGTCAACGTACCTCTTTCAGAAATGAAACAATCCCTTCACTTCTAACTATGCTTAGTCTGTTTGTTGCAAGAACTTCTCTTTTGAGAGAGACGAGTAAATGTCTGTCAGCAAAGCATCTGAGCAATTATGAACACTTTCAAAACAAAGGGTTTATCTTTCAAAGTACAGCATTTGGAAAGAAATTGAAGACTCCATTCTCTTCTAACAATGTTTTGCACTGTTTGAATCACGTGCTTATCTTTTGAGAGAAACGTATATTCATTTCTCATGAAAGCATCTTTCGAATTATGTACATTTTCAAACCAAATGGCATATCTCTCAAAGGACATCATTCAGAAAGAAATGCAACAACTCCACTGACTTCTATCAATGTTTTGCAGTGTTTTATGCAAATGCTTCTCTTTTCAGAGAAACGCAAATGTGTTTCTCAGGAGAGCCTCTGCAGAATTATGTACACTTTCAAAACAAAGAGCTTATCTTTCAAAGTACAACATTAAGAAAGATATAGAACAGCCTATTCACTTCTAACAAGGCTTTGAACTCTATGAAGCATTTGCTTGTTCTTGGAGAGAAACGTTTATGCGTTTCTCACGAAAGAATCTGAAAGCTTATGTACACTTGCAAAAGAAAGTGCCTATCTTTCAAAGTACAGAATTTAGAAGGAAAGGCAACACTCCATTCACTTCTAGCAATGCTTTGCACTGTTTGAAGCATGTGCTTGTTCTTGGAATGAAAAGCGTATGCGATTTTCGGGAAAACATCTGAAGAATTCTGTACAGTTTCAAAACAAAGTACTTATCTTTCAAAGCCCAACATTAAGAAAGATATGGAACAGTCCATTCACTTCTAGCAATGTTTTACACTGTTTGTCACAATGGCTTCTCTTTTGAGAGAAAGGCATAAACATTTCACAGGAAATAATCTGAAGAATGATGTGCACTTTCAAAAAAACTTCTAATCTTTCAAAGTACAGCTTTCATAAAGAAATAGAACACTCCTTTCACATCTATCAATGCTTTGCACTGTTTTAAGCAAGGGCTTGTTCTTTGAAACTGACTGGTATGCATTTCCCAGGAGAGCATCTGAAGATTTATGTTCACTTTCAAAACGAAAGGCATATCCTTCAAAGGACAGCCTTCAGAAAGCAATGCAACAACTTCTAGCAATATTTTGGACTGTTTTAAGCAAATGCATCTCTTTTCAGAGTAACGCGTACGTTTCTCAGGAAAGCTTCTGAAGAATTATGTAAATGTTTCAAAGAGAGAGCTCATCTGTCAACGTACCTGTTTCAGAAATGAAACACTCCCTTCACTTCTAACAATGCTTTGTTGTTTGTTGCAAGAACTTCTCTTTTGAGAGAGACGTGTAAATGTCTGTCAGTAAAGCATCTGAGCAATTATGAACACTTTCAAAACAAAGGGTTTATCTTTCAAAGTACAGCATTTGGAAAGAAATCGAAGACTCCATTCTCTTCTAACAATGTTTTGCATTGTTTGAATCACGTGCTTCTCTTTTGAGAGAAACGTATATTCCTTTCTCAGGAAAGCATCTTTCGAATTATGTACATTTTCAAACCAAATGGCATATCTCTCAAAGGACAGCATTCAGAAAGAATTGCAACAACTACACTGACTTCTAGCAATGTTTTGCAGTGTTTTATGCAAATGCTTCTCTTTTCAGAGAAACGCGTATGTGTTTCTCAGGAGAGCCTCTGAAGAATTATGTAGACTTACAAAACAAAGAGCTTATCTTTCAAACTACAACATTAAGAAAGATATGGAACACCCTATTCACTTCTAACAAGGCTTTGAAATCTATGAAGCAATTGCTTGTTCTTGGAGAGAAACGTTTATGTGTTTCTCGCGAAAGAATCTGAAAGCTTATGTACTCTTGCAAAAGAAAGTGCCTATCTTTCAAAGTACAAAATTTAGAAGGAAAGGCAACACTCCATTCACTTCTAGCAATGCGTTGCACTGTTTGAAGCATGTGCTTGTTCTTGGAATGAAAAGCGTATGCGATTTTCGGGGAAACATCTGAAGAATTCTGTACAGTTACAAAACTAAGTGCTTATCTTTCAAAGTACAACAATGCTAAAGATGTGGAATACTCCATTCACTTCTAGCAATGCTTTGTCTGTTTGTCACAAGTACTTCTTTTATTGAGAAAAACATGTATGTGTATCTCAGGAAAGTATCTGAGCACTTATGTACACTTTCAAAACAAAGACCTTATCTTTCAAAGTACAACATTAAGAAAGATATAGAACACCCTATTCACTTCTAACAAGGCTTTGAACTCTATGAAGCAATTGCTCGTTCTTGGTGAGAAACGTTTATGCGTTTCTCACGAAAGAATCTGAAAGCTTATGTACACTTGCAAAAGAAAGTGCCTATCTTTCAAAGTACAAAATTTAGAAGGAAAGGCAACACTCCTTTCACTTCTAGCAATGCTTTGCACTCTTTGAAACAAGTGCTTGTTCTTGGAATGAAAAGCGAATGTGATTTTGGGGAAAGCATCTGAAGAATTCTGTACAGTTTCAAAACAAAGTGCTTATCTTTCAAAGTACAACAATGCTAAAGACACGGAAAACTCCATTCACTTCTATGAATGTTTTGTCTGTTTGTAACAAGTACTTCTCTTATTGAGAAAAACGTGTATGTGTATCTGAGGAAAGTATCTGAGCAATTATGTACAATTTCATACCAAAGTGATTAACTTTCATAGTCCAACATTACGAAAGATATGGAACACTCCAGTCACTTCTAGCAATGTTTTACACTGTATTGTCGCAATGGCTTCTCTTTTGAGAGAAAGGCATAAACATTTCAGAGGAAATAATCTGAAGAATGATCACAAAAACGTCTAATCTTTCAAAGTACAGCTTTCCTAAAGAAATAGAAAACTCCTTTCACATCTATCAATGCTTTGCACTGTTTTAAGCAAGGGCTTGTTCTTTGAAACTAACTGGTATGCGTTTCCCAGGAGAGCATCTGAAGATTTATGTTCAATTTCAAAACGAAAGGCATATCCTTCAAAGGACAGCCTTCAGAAAGAAATGCAACAACTTCTAGCAATGTTTTGGACTGTTTTAAGCAAATGCATCTCTTTTCAGAGTAACGCGTACGTTTCTCAGGAAAGCTTCTGAAGAATTATGTAAATGTTTCAAAGAGAGAGCTCATCTGTCAATGTACCTCTTTCAGAAATGAAACACTCCCTTCACTTCTAACAATGCTTTGTCTGTTTGTTGCAAGAACATCTCTTTTGAGAGAGACGTGTATATGTCTGTCAGCAAAGCATCTGAGCAATTAGGAACACTTTCAAAACAAAGGGTTTTTCTTTCAAAGTACAGCATTTGGAAAGAAATAGAACACTCCATTCTCTTCTAACAATGTTTTGCAGTGTTTGAATCACGTGCTTCTCTTTTGAGAGAAACGTATATTCCTTTCTCAGGAAAGCATCTTTCGAATTATGTACATTTTCAAACTAAAGGGCATATCTCTCAAAGGACAGCATTCAGAAAGAAATGCAACAACTCCACTGACTTCTAGCAAAGTTTTGCAGTGTTTTATGCAAATGCTTCTCTTTTCAGAGAAACGCGTTTGTGTTTCTCAGGAGAGCCTCTGAAGAATTATGTACACTTTCCAAACAAAGAGCTTATCTTTCAAAGTACAACATTAAGAAAGATATAGAACACCCTATTCACTTCTAACAAGGCTTTGAACTCTATGAAGCAATTGCTTGTTCTTGGAGAGATACGTTTATGCGTTTCTCACGAAAGAATCTGAAAGCTTATGTACACTTGCAAAAGCAAGTGCCTATCTTTCAAAGTACAAAATTTAGAAGGAAAGGCAACACTCCATTCACTTCTAGCAATGCTTTGCACTGTTTGAAACAAGTGCTTGTTCTTGGAATGAAAAGCATATGCCATTTTGGGGAAAGCCTCTGAAGAATTCTGTACACTTTCATAACAAAGTGCTTATCTTTCAAAGTCCAACATTAAGAAAGACATGGAACAGTCCATTCAATTCTAGCAATGTTTTACACTGTTTGTCAAAATGGCTTCTCTTTTGAGAGAAAGGCATAAACATTTCACAGGAAATAATCTGAAGAATGATCAAAAAACGTCTAATCTTTCAAAGTACAGCTTTCATAAAGAAATAGAACACTCCTTTCACATCTATTAATGCTTTGCACTGTTTTAAGCAAGGGCTTGTTCTTTGAAGCAAACTGGTAAGCGTTTCCCAGGAAAGAATCTGAAGATTTATGTACACTTTCAAAACGAAAGGCATATCCTTCAAAGGACAGCCTTCCGAAAGAAATGCAACAATTTCTAGCAATGTTTTGGACTGTTTTAAGCAAATGCATCTCTTTTCAGAGTAATGCGTACGTTTCTCAGGAAAGCTTCTGAAGAATTATGTAAATGTTTCAAAGAGAGAGCTCATCTGTCAACGTACCTGTTTCAGAAATAAAACACTCCCTTCACTTCTAACAATGCTTTGTCTGTTTGTTGCAAGAACTTCTCCTTTGAGAGAGACGTGTAAATGTCTGTCAGCAAAGCATCTGAGCAATTATGAACACATTCAAAACAAAGGGTTTATCTTTCAAAGTACAGCATTTGGAAAGAAATTGAAGACTCCATTCTCTTCTACCAATGTTTTGCCGTGTTTGAATCACGTGCTTCTCCTTTGAGAGAAACGTATATTCCTTTCTCAGGAAAGCATCTTTCGAATTATGTACATTTTCAAACCAAATGGCATATCTCTCAAAGGACAGCATTCCAAAAGGAATGCAACAACTCCACTGACTTCTAGCAATGTTTTGCAGTGTTTTATGCAAATGCTTCTCTTTTCAGAGAACCGTGTATGTGTTTCTCAGGAGAGCCTCTGAAGAATTATGTAGACTTTCAAAACAAAGAGCTTATCTTTCAAACTACAACATTAAGAAAGATATGGAACACCCTATTCACTTCTAACAAGGCTTTGAAATCTATGACGCAATTGCTTGTTCTTGGAGAGAAACGTTTATGTGTTTCTCGCGAAAGAATCTGAAAGCTTATGTACTCTTGCAAAAGAAAGTGCCTATCTTTCAAAGTACAAAATTTAGAAGGAAAGGCAACACTCCATTCACTTCTAGCAATGCGTTGCACTGTTTGAAGCATGTGCTTGTTCTTGGAATGAAAAGCGTATGCGATTTTCGGGAAAACATCTGAAGAATTCTGTACAGTTTCAAAACTAAGTGCTTATCTTTCAAAGTACAACAATGCTAAAGATATGGAACACTCCATTCACTTCTAGCAATGCTTTGTCTGTTTGTCACAAGTACTTCTCTTATTGAGAAAAACTTGTATGTGTATCTCAGGAAAGTATCTGAGCACTTATGTACACTTTCAAAACAAAGAGCTTATCTTTCAAAGTACAACATTAAGAAAGATATAGAACACCCTATTCACTTCTAACAAGGCTTTGAACTCTATGAAGCAATTGCTTGTTCTTGGAGAGAAACGTTTATGCGTTTCTCACGAAAGAATCTGAAAGCTTATGTACACTTGCAAAAGAAAGTGCCTATCTTTCAAAGTACAAAATTTAGAAAGAAAGGCAACACTCCTTTCACTTCTAGCTTTGCTTTGCACTGTTTGAAGCATGTGCTTGTTCTTGGAATGAAAAGCTTATGCGATTTTCGGGAAAACATCTGAAGAATTCTGTACAGTTTCACAACTAAGTGCTTATCTTTCAAAGTCCAACATTAAGAAAGACATGGAACAGTCCATTCACTTCTAGCAATGTTTTACACTCTTTGTCACAATGGCTTCTGTAGTGATGAGCTGTGGGCTGCATTCCCGCTGCCCTGCTTTCGGCCTCCTGACTAGCTTATGCCCCAAAATAATTACACAGAAACTGTATTCTTTTAAACACTGCCTGGCCCATTATTTTCAGGCTCTTATTCACATCTTGACTAACCCATATCTATTAATCTGTGTAGCACCACAAAGTGGTGCCTTACCAGGCAGATTCTAGCGTGTGTCCATCTTGGGCTGGAGCTTCATCGCATCTGGCTTCTCTCTCAGGAGAGGCACGGTGGTCTGCCTAACTTAGGAGAGGCGTGGCATCTGACTGAGCCATCTACCTCACTTCCTTCTTCCTGTTCTGTCTACTCCACCCACCTAAGGGCTGGCCAAGGCAGTTTCTTTATTAAAACAGAAGACCCTCCCACATCATTTCCCCTTTTTCTGTTTAAACAACAAAGAAGGCTTTAACTTTAACAGCAAAATTACATATAACAAAGCAGTTATCAAGTAAGAATTATAGTTACAATATTTATATCTACTTTCTTTTATCATAACTAAGGAAAACTATAACTATCTATCTATTCTTCAACTCCATCAAAGACTCCAGAAGAACACAATATTACCTAGGTGAACAAGAAGTAAGCTATTTTCAAAACTCTAGAAATGACAGAGACATCTTGCTAGCTGGATAGTCACCCAAAGTTCTTTTGTACCGCTGGGGCATCCGTCTTCGGCCTACAGGCCCATAGTTTCCAGCAGACATTTCCATGATGCAGGAAATTTCAAAGGCAGTTCAGTCAGTATCTGCTGTGTCCTGCAGAATGTCTTGCAGACTCTTTCATGAATCAGGAATCCCAAAGAATCATCTCACCTTTAGGCAAGTTCAGCAGTCCTCTCTCTGTGGGTTCTTTGTGTCCAGTTTATGCAACAGTCCAGGCAAAAGCAGTTTCTTGTGCAAATTGCTATCCAACTCCATAAGGATCCTCTTCGATGCCCATCTTCCTCTTGAAGTAGATTGGTGCTGCCAGGAGCTGATGTGTCTCATTGTCATGAAAAGCCTTAAGTTATTAAAACATCTAAAATGCGATATTCTGTAGTCTTTGAAAGATATGAAGAATGCCTATGTAACTTAAATAAATCTCTATATAGCTAGAAAATCTAACTAACATAACTACAAGTTTTACTAATATTGATAACTATCCATTAACAACCTATATACATTACATTTTTAAATGAACTACACAATCACAATACATTAATCAGTATCAGAAATACATATACATATAACAAAATTGACCTTAAATTTAAATCACTAAAGAAAAATCCATATCAATTCAAATTACTCATCTCCATATCATATCCCCCTTTAAATGTAAAAGAACACTTATAAACAATATTTAGGAACATGGATGCAGTTATTTCTCTCCAAACTGCTTCCTGCTGAATGGGGACGCTGTTAATCAGATCTTTCATCTTTCATGGTGTAACCTGTGTGCCAGGTTCATCTCAGTCTTCAGTTGGGTGAAATAATTTTTTGAGGGTGTTCACAGCAACCTTTCAGGAGGGCGTGGTCTATCATACCATATTGGCATAGAAGCAGTCCATAGGGTCTCATTTTCTGTAAAAACAAAAGAAACTCCTTTCCAAAGCATCATGTCCTTAGATCCAAATTGTAAAGTCAAGGTATTTTCAAAATATCTATTCTGGAATAGTTTAGCAGCATTTGTAAACAAATATCTTTTAGCAGCTGTTGCTCCTTCCTCAGCATTCAAACAATTCAAAGAGACCATAATAGTATACAGCATCAAGATTCTTTGTGTATTTTCCATCTTTGTATGGCTTTATTTTAACCTCTATTTCATTTATTTTTACTTTTATTTTTTTTATTTTTTGACAAGTTCTCTGTATATCTTTGCCCTGGAATAACTCTGCAGACCAGGCTGTCCTTGAACTCTCAGAGATCCACTTGCCTTTGCATCCCAAGTGCTGGGATTAAAGGTGTTTCATACCACACCTAGAACTCACAGAGATCTGCCTGTCTCTGCCTCCCAGGCATTGGGATTAAAGGTGTGTGCTGCCACACCTTGAAGTCACAGAGGTCAATCTACCTCTGCCTCCCAAGTGTTGGGATTAAAGGTGTGTACCACCACAACAAACTTCTTCCTTTTTTTCTTTTTCTTTTTCTTTTTTTTTTACTTTTAAGAACTTTAATCTTTAGCCTGCATATATTTTTAACACAGTGTAAACCACTTAGACATTTTCTTCGACTTTGAATTTTTCTTTTAATGTATATCTCTCTTTCTGACTACATGAGTCTTTACTTTACCAAACAATATCAGTAGGACTAAAGCCGTGACTTTGGCGGCTAGATCCAGCCCATTCCCTAGCTTTCCAGCCTCATGGCAGAGGTACCACAACTCTTTGGCGGTTCAAGGTCCCTGCCAGCAAGCAAGCTGCAACAGTGTTAAACAACAATCAAAAGCTCCATAGTCAGGACCGCCTGCTTGAAAGAGAGTCAGAGTTTGTCCTGGCAGTACAGACCAGAACGCCAGCATTTTAAAACAGCACAACTTTTTTCCTGCTGTGGCTGAAAACCGAAAAGCACACGTTCAGCTTTTCATCAACACTGTTTAAGTGTTTTATGGCAGGACCTCTTAAAAGGGCTGCAGGGTTTTGCAGCTAAAGCTGAGTCAGGAAGCCTCTCTTAGATGAGAGCACTTGCTCTAGCAAGCAAAGCCAAACCCGATAAATTGCTGCTACCGAGAAAACATGCTTTACTCTATTCTTTCCTAAGCTTTCTCAGGCTTACTGTGGATTCAGTTATCCACGTTGGGCGCCATTCTGTAGTGAGGAGCTGTGGGCAGATCCCGCTGCCCCACTCCTGGCCGCCTGCCTCCTGCATGGTTAGCTTTATACCTGAAATAATTACACGGAAACTGTATTCTTTTAAACACTGCCTGGCCCATTATTTTCAGGCTCTTATTCACATCTTGACTAACCCATATCTAATAATCTGTGTAGCACCACAAAGTGGTGCCTTACCAGGCAGATTCTAGCGTGTGTCCATCTTGGGCTGGAGCTTCATCGCATCTGGCTTCTCTCTCAGGAGAGGCACGGCGGTCTGCCTAACTTAGGAGAGGCATGGCATCTGACTGAGCCATCTACCTCACTTCCTTCTTCCTGTTCTGTCTACTCCACCCACCTAAGGGCTGGCCAAGGCAGTTTCTTTATTAAAACAGAAGACCCTCCCACATCAGGCTTCTCTTTTGAGAGAAAGGCATAAACATTTCACAGGAAATAATCTGAAGAATGATCAAAAAACGTCTAATCTTTCAATGTACAGCTTTCATAAAGAAATAGAACACTCCTTTCACATCTATCAATGCTTTTCACTGTTTTAAGCAAGGGCTTGTTCTTTGAAGCAAACTGGTATGCGTTTCCCAGGAAAGCATCTGAAGATTTATGTACACTTTCAAAACGAAAGGCATATCCTTCAAAGGACAGCCTTCCGAAAGAAATGCAACAATTTCTAGCAATGTTTGGGACTGTTTTAAGCAAATGCATCTCTTTTCAGAGTAATGCGTACGTTTCTCAGGAAAGCTTCTGAAGAATTATGTAAATGTTTCAAAGAGAGAGCTCATCTGTCAACGTACCTCTTTCAGAAATGAAACACTCCCTTCACTTCTAACAATGCTTTGTCTGTTTGTTGCAAGAACTTCTCTTTTGAGAGAGACGTGTAAATGTCTGTAAGCAAAGCATCTGAGCAATTATGAACACTTTCAAAACAAAGGGTTTATCTTTCAAAGTACAGCATTTGGAAAGAAATCGAAGACTCCATTCTCTTCCAACAATGTTTTGCAGTGTTTGAATCACGTGCTTTTCTTTTGAGAGAAACGTATATTCCTTTCTCAGGAAAGCATCTTTTGAATTATGTACATTTTCAAACCAAATGGCATATCTCTCATAGGACAGCATTCAGAAAGAAATTCAACAACTCCACTGACTTCTAGGAAAGTTTTGCAGTGTTTTATGCAAATGCTTCTCTTTACAGAGAAACGTGTTTGTGTTTCGCAGGAGAGCCTCTGAAGAATTATGTACACTTTCAAAACAAAGTGCTTATCTTTCAAAGCACAACATTAAGAAAGATATAGAACACCCTATTCACTTCTAACAAGGCTTTGAACTCTATGAAGCAATTGCTTGTTCTTGGAGAGAAACGTTTATGCGTTTCTCACGAAAGAATCTGAAAGCTTATGTACACTAGCAAAAGAAAGGACCTATCTTTCAAAGTACAAAATTTAGAAGGAAAGGCAACAATCCATTCACTTCTAGCAATGCTTTGCACTGTTTGAAACAAGTGCTTGTTCTTGGAATGAAAAGCGTATGGGATTAGGGGGAAAGCATCTGAAGAATTCTGTACAGTTTCAAAACAAAGTGCTTATCTTTCAAAGTACAACAATGCTAAAGATACGGAACACTCCATTCACTTCTAGCAATGTTTTGTCTGTTTGTAACAAGTACTTCTCCTATTGAGAAAAACGTGTATGTGTATCTGAGGAAAGTATCTGAGCAATTAT
The DNA here is from genome assembly GCF_903992535.2 of Arvicola amphibius. Taxonomy (NCBI): domain Eukaryota; kingdom Metazoa; phylum Chordata; class Mammalia; order Rodentia; family Cricetidae; genus Arvicola; species Arvicola amphibius. Next base: position 13,285 of record NW_024582232.1, on the reverse strand, counting down.
GTACAATTTCATACCAAAGTGATTAACTTTCACAGTCCAACATTAAGAAAGATATGGAACACTCCAGTCACTTCTAGCAATGTTTTACACTGTTTGTCGCAATGGCTTCTCTTTTGAGAGAAAGGCATAAACATTTCACAGAAAATAATCTGAAGAATGATCACAAAAACATCTAATCTTTCAAAGTACAGCTTTCATAAAGAAATAGAACACTCCTTTCACATCTATCAATGCTTTGCACTGTTTTAAGCAAGGGCTTGTTCTTTGAAACTAACTGGTATGCGTTTCCCAGGAGAGCATCTGAAGATTTATGTACACTTTCAAAACGAAAGGCATATCCATCAAAGGAAAGCCTTCAGAAAGAAATGCAACAACTTCTAGCAATGTTTTGGACTGTTTTAAGCAAATGCATCTCTTTTCAGAGTAACGCGTACGTTTCTCAGGAAAGCTTCTGAAGAATTATGTAAATGTTTCAAAGAGAGAGCTCATCTGTCAACGTACCTTTTTCAGAAATGAAACACTCCCTTCACTTCTAACAATGCTTTGTCTGTTTGTTGCAAGAACTTCTTATTTGAGAGAGACATGTATATGTCTGTTAGCAAAGCATCTGAGCAATTATGAACACTTTCAAAACAAAGGGTTTATCTTTCAAAGTACAGCATTTGGAAAGAAATAGAACACTCCATTCTCTTCTAACAATGTTTTGCAGTGTTTGAATCACGTGCTTCTCTTTTGTGAGAAACGTATATTCCTTTCTCAGGAAAGCATCTTTCGAATTATGTACATTTTCAAACCAAACGGCATATCTCCCAAAGGACAGCATTCAGAAAGAAATGCCACAACTCCACTGATTTCTAGCAAAGTTTTGCAGTGTTTTATGCAAATGCTTCTCTTTTCAGAGAAACGCGTTTGTGTTTCTCAGGAGAGCCTCTGAAGAATTATGTACACTTTCAAAACAAAGAGCTTATCTTTCAAAGTACACCATTAAGAAAGATATAGAACACCCTATTCACTTCTAACAAGGCTTTGAACTCTATGAAGCAATTGCTTGTTCTTGGAGAGAAACGTTTATGCGTTTCTCACGAAAGAATCTGAAAGCTTATGTACACTTGCAAAAGAAAGTGCCTATCTTTCAAAGTACAAAATTTAAAAGGAAAGGCAACACTCCATTCACTTCTAGCAATGCTTTGCACTGTTTGAAACAAGTGCTTGTTCTTGGAATGAAAAGCATATGCGATTTTGGGGAAAGCCTCTGAAGAATTCTGTACAGTTTCAAAACAAAGTGCTTATCTTTCAAAGTCCAACATTAAGAAAGACATGGAATAGTCCATTCACTTCTAGCAATGTTTTACACTGTTTGTCACAATGGCTTCTCTTTTGAGAGAAAGGCATAAACATTTCACAGGAAATAATCTGAAGAATGATGTACACTTTCAAAAAAACGTCTAATCTTTCAAAGTACAGCTTTCATAAAGGAATAGAACACTCCTTCCACAACTATCAATGCTTTGCACTGTTTTAAGCAAGGGCTTGTTCTTTGAAACAATCTGGTATGCGTTTCCCAGGAAAGCATCTGAAGATTTATGTACACTATCAAAACTAAAGGCATATCCTTCAAAGGACAGCCTTCAGAAAGAAATGCAACAACTTCTAGCAATGTTTTGGAATGTTTTAAGCAAATGCATCTCTTTTCAGAGTAACGCGTACGTTTCTCAGGAAAGCTTCTGAAGAATTATGTAAATGTTTCAAAGAGAGAGCTCATCTGTCAACGTACCTCTTTCAGAAAGGAAACACTCCCTTCACTTCTAACAATGCTTTGTCTGTTTGTTGCAAGAACTTCTCTTTTGAGAGAGACGTGTATATGTCTGTCAGCAAATCATCTGAGCAATTATGAACACTTTCAAAACAAAGGGTTTATCTTTCAAAGTACAGCATTTGGAATGAAATCGAAGACTCCATTCTCTTCTAACAATGTTTTGCAGTGTTTGAATTACGTGCTTCTCTTTTGAGAGAAACGTATATTCCTTTCTCAGGAAAGAATCTTTCGAATTATGTACATTTTCGAACCAAATGGCATATCTCTCATAGGACAGCATTCAGAAAGAAATTCAAAAACTTCACTGACTTCTAGGAAAGTTTTGCAGTGTTTTATGCAAATGCTTCTCTTTTCAGAGAAAAGCGTTTGTGTTTCTCAGGAGAGCCTCTGAAGAATTATGTACACTTTCAAAGCAAAGAGCTTATCTTTCAAAGTACAACATTAATAAAGTTATAGAACACCCTATTCACTTCTAACAAGGCTTTGAACTCTATGAAGCAATTGCTTGTTCTTGGAGAGAAACGTTTATGCGTTTCTCACGAAAGAATCTGAAAGCTTATGTACACTTACAAAAGAAAGGGCCTATCTTTCAAAGTACAAAATTTAGAAGGAAAGGCAACACTCCATTCACTTCTAGCAATGCTTTGCACTGTTTGAAACAAGTGCTTGTTCTTGGATTGAAAAGCGTATGGGATTTTGGGGAAAGCATCTGAAGAATTCTGTACAGTTTCAAAACAAAGTGCTTATCTTTCAATGTAAAACAATGCTAAAGATATGGAACACTCCATTCACTTCTAGCAATGTTTTGTCTGTTTGTAACAAGTACTTCTCTTACTGAGAAAAACGTGTATGTGTATCTGAGGAAAGTATCTGAGCAATTATGTACAATTTCAAACGAAAGTGATTAATTTTCACAGTCCAACATTAAGAAAGATATGGAACACTCCAGTCACTTCTAGCAATGTTTTACACTGTATGTCGCAATGGCTTCTCTTTTGAGAGAAAGGCATAAACATTTCACAATAAATGATCTGAAGAATGATCACAAAAATGTCTAATCTTTCAAAGTACAGCTTTCATAAAGAAATAGAACACTCCTTTCACATCTATCAATGCTTTGCACTGTTTTAAGCAAGGTCTTGTTCTTTGAAGCAAACTGGTATGCGTGTCCCAGGAAAACATCTGAAGATTTATGTACACTTTCAAAACGAAAGGCATATCCTCCAAAGGACAGCCTTCAGAAAGAAATGCAACAACTTCTAGCAATGTTTTGGACTGTTTTAAGCAAATGCATCTCTTTTCAGAGTAACGCGTATGTTTCTCAGGAAAGCTTCTGAAGAATTATGTAATGTTTCAAAGAGAGAGCTCATCTGTCAACGTACCTCTTTCAGAAAAGAAACACTCCCTTCACTTCTAACAATGCTTTGTCTGTTTGTTGCAAGAACTTCTCTTTTGAGAGAGACGTGTATATGTCTGTCAGCAAAGCATCTGAGCAATTATGAACACTTTCAAAACAAAGGGTTTTTCTTTCAAAGTACAGCATTTGGAAACAAATAGAACACTCCATTCTCTTCTAACAATGTTTTGCAGTGTTTGAATCACGTGCTTCTCTTTTGAGAGAAACGTATATTCCTTTCTCAGGAAAGCATCTTTCGAATTATGTACATTTTCAAACCAAAGGGCATATCTCTCATAGGACAGCATTCAGAAAGAAATTCAACAACTTCACTGACTTCTAGGAAAGTTTTACAGTGTTTTATGCAAATGCTTCTCTTTTCAGAGAAACGCGTTTGTGTTTCTCAGGAGAGCCTCTGAAGAATTATGTACACTTTCAAAACAAAGATCTTATCTTTCAAAGTACAACATTAAGAAAAATATAGAACACCCTATTCACTTCTAACAAGGCTTTGAACTCTATGAAGCAATTGCTTGTTCTTGGAATGAAAAGCGTATGCGATTTTCGGGAAAACATCTGAAGAATTTTGTACAGTTTCAAAACTAAGTGCTTATCTTTCAAAGTACAACAATGCTAAAGATATGGAACACTCCATTCACTTCTAGCAATGCTTTGTCTGTTTGTCACAAGTACTTCTCTTATTGAGAAAAACATGTATGTGTATCTCCGGAAAGTATCTGAACACTTATGTACACTTTCAAACCAAAGTGCTTATCTTTCTTTCTTTCTTTTTTTTTTGTTAGATGGAGACTTTTTATTTCAGGATTTGTCAAAAATATTCACATTACCACAAATGCCATTTAATATCAAAATAAAACACCACTTTGTATTTTTCCTTTTAAATTCATTCCTTCTTCTCCCTCCTCCTCCCTCCTTGGTTGTTCCTCTTCTTTATTCTCACACAGTAATGTCCGAGATTTGAGGTGCAATCCAAGCCCAGTGTTTCTCTTCTTCTGCTGCCTGTGGATTTAGACGTAGAACTCTCAGCTACGACTCCAGCACCATGTCTAGCTGCACACTGTCATGCTCTCTGCCATGGTGATAATGGACTAACCCCCTGAAACTATAAGCAAACTTCAGTCAAATGCCTTCTTTTAGAAGAGTTTCCTAGTCATGGTGTCTCTTCGCAGCTTTAGAATGCTGAACTAAGACCGCGCCATTCAAAGAAGCCAGCTTTCTCTTTTGTTTTTTTTTTTATTTTTTTTTTATTTTATTTTTCTCATGGTTTATTTTTTTTTTATATTTAAAAATTTCCATCTCCTTCCCTCTTCCTCCCCCCTCCATCCCCTCCTCCTCCCCTTCCTTCCCCTCCTTCTCCCCCTTCCCTCCACTCCCCTCCACCCATACCTACCCTCCCTCCCTCTCAAGGCCAAGGAGCCATCAGGGTTCCCCACTCTCTGCTAAGACCAAGGTCCTCCCAACTCCCCCCCAGGTCCAGGAAAGTGATCGACCAAGCTGAGAAGGCTCCCACAGAGCCCGTCCATGAAGAACAATCAGAGCCCAGAGCCATTGTCCTTTGCTTCTCAGTCAGCCCCCGCTGTTGGCCACACTCAGAGAGACGGGTTTGGTTGCATGATCCATCAGTCCCATTCCAAATGGAGTTGGTGATCTCCCATTAGTTCTGTCCCACCGTTTCCATGAGTGAACGCACCCATCTCGTTCCTGACTTTCTCCCTCATGTTCTCGCTCCTTCTGCTCCTCATCAGGACCTTGGGAGCTCAGACCAGTGCTCCAATGTGGGGCTCAGTCACCTTCCCCATCTGTCGCCAGCTGGAGGTTCCCTCACGGTCCTGACTTTCTTTCTCATGTTCTCTCTCCTTCTGCTCCTCATCAGGACCTTGGGAGCTCAGTCCGGTGCTCCAATGTGGGGCTCTGTCATTTTCTTCATCTATCGTCAGGTGGAGGTTCTGGCGATCGTGTCTACTTCCAATATCCAGGAGGATTACTATATCTTTTTTTGGGAGTTCACCTTCTTATTATCTTCTCAAGGATCCTAAATTTATAGGCTCAATGTCCTTTAATTATGGCTAGAAACCGATTATGAGTGAGTACATCCCATGTTCATCTTTTTGGGTCTGGGTTACCTCACTCAGAATAGTGTTTTCTATTTCCATCCATTTGCCTGCAAAATTCAAGATGTCATTGTTTTTTACCGCTGAGTAGTATTCTAGCATGTATATATTCCACAGTTTCTTCATCCATTCTTCCACTGAAGGGCATCTAGGTTGTTTCCAGGATCTGGCTATTACAAATAATGCTGCTATGAACATAGATGAGCATATGATTTTGTTGTATGATTGGGCATCTCTTGGGTAGATTCCCAATAGTGGAATTGCTGGGTCCTGAGGTAGGTTGATCCTGAATTTCCTGATAAACTGCCACACTGCTTTCCAAAGTGGTTGCACAAGTGTGCATTCCCACCAGCAATGGAAGAGTGTACCCCTTACCCCACAACCTCTCCAGCAAAGGTTATTATTGGTGTTTTGGATTTTAGCCAATCTGACAGGTGTAAGATGATATCTCAAAGTTGTTTTGATTTGCATTTCCCTGATAGCTAGGGAGGTTGAGCATGACCTTAAGTGTCTTTTGGCCATTCGAACTTCTTCTGTTGAGAATTCTCTGTTCAGTTCAGCGCCCCAATTTTTTTTTCCTCATGGTTTATTTTTTTTATATTTAAAAATTTCCATCTCCTTCCCTGCTCCTTCCCCCTCCCTCCCCTCCTCCTCCCCCTTCCCTCCCCTCCTTCTCCCCTTTCCCTCCCCTCCCCTCCACCCATATATCCCCTCCCTCCTCAAGGCCAAGGAGCCATCAGGGTTCCCCACTCTATGCTAAGACCAAGGTCCTCCCAACTCCCCCCAGGTCCAGGAAGGTGATCGACCAAGCTGAGAAGGCTCCCACAGAGCCAGTCCATGCAGAAGAATCAGAGCCCAGAGCCATTGTCCTTTGCTTCTCAGTCAGCCCCCGCTGTTGGCCACATTCAGAGAGACGGGTTTGGTCGCATGATCCATCAGTCCCATTCCAACTGGAGTTGGTGATCTCCCATTATTTCTGTCCCACCGTCTCCATGAGTGAACGCACCCCTCTCGTTCCTGACTTTCTCCCTCATGTTCTCGCTCCTTCTGCTCCTCATCAGGATCTTGGGAGCTCAGTCCAGTGCTCCAATGTGGGGCTCAGTCACCTTCCCCATCTGTCGCCAGCTGGAGGTTCCCTCACGGTCCTGACTTTCTTTCTCATGTTCTCTCTCCTTCTGCTCCTCACCAGGACCTTGGGAGCTCAGTCCGGTGCTCCAATGTGGGGCTCTGTCATTTTCTTCATCTATCGTCAGGTGGAGGTTCTATGGTGATATGCAAGAAATTCATCAGTATGGCTATAGGAACTGGCTTTTTCAGGCTCCCTCTCCTCAGCTGCCCAAGGAACTAACTGGGGGCGTCTCCCTGGAAACCTGGGAACCCCTCTAGGGTCAAGTCTCTTGACAACCCTCAGGTAGCTCCTTAAATTAAGATATATGCTTCCCTGCTCCCATATCCACCCTTTCTATATCCCGAGCACCCCATTCCTCCGAGCTCCCCCGTTCTCTCCTTCACACTTTTCTCTCCCCATCTTCCCTTGGCCCAGTCTCGCCCAACCCTCAAGTTCCCAATTTTGCCTGGCGATCGTGTCTACTTCCAATATCCAGGAGGATTACTTTATCTTTTTTGGGGAGTTCACCTTCTTATTATCTTCTCAAGGATCCCAAATTTATAGGCTCGATGTCCTTTAATTATGGCTAGAAACCGATTATGAGTGAGTACATCCCATATTCATCTTTTTGGGTCTGGGTTACCTCACTCAGAATAGTGTTTTCTATTTCCATCCATTTGCCTGCAAAATTCAAGATGTCATTGTTTTTTACCGCTGAGTAGTATTCTCGCATGTATATATTCCACAGTTTCTTCATCCATTCTTCCACTGAAGGGCATCTAGGTTGTTTCCAGGATCTGGCTATTACAAATAATGCTGCTATGAACATAGATGAGCATATGCTTTTGTTGTATGATTGGGCATCTCTTGGGTAGATTCCCAATAGTGGAATTGCTGAGTCCTGGGGTAGGTTGATCCCGAATTTCCTGAGAAACCGCCACACTGCTTTCCAAAGTGGTTGCACAAGTTTGCATTCCCACCAGCAATGGATGAGTGTACCCCTTACCCCACAACCTCTCCAGCAAAGGTTATTATTGGTGTTTTGGATTTTAGCCAATCTGACAGGTGTAAGATGATATCTCAAAGTTGTTTTGATTTGCATTTCCCTGATAGCTAGGGAGGTTGAGCATGACCTTAAGTGTCTTTTGGCCATTCGAACTTCTTCTGTTGAGAATTCTCTGTTCAGTTCAGCGCCCCATTTTTTAATTGGGTTAATTGGCATTTTACCGTCTAGTCTCTTGAGTTCCTTATATATTTTAGAGATCAGACCTTTGTCAGTTGCAGGGTTGGTGAAGATCTTTTCCCAGTCAGTAGGCTGCCTTTGTGTCTTAGTGACAATGTCCTTTGCTTTACAGAAGCTGCTCAACTTCAGGAGGTCCCATTTAGGTCCCTTAAGGTCTGTGCAGCTGGGGTTATGCGTAGGAAACGGTTCCCTGTGCCCATTTGTTGTAGAGTACTTCCCACTTTCTCCTCTATCAAGCTCAATGTGTTCAAATTAATATTGAGGTCTTTAATCCATTTGGACTTGAGTTTTGTTCATGGTGATAGATATGGATCTACTTTCATTCTTCTACAGGTTGACATCCAGTTATGCCAGCACCATTTGTTGAAGATGCCCTCTTTCTTCCATTGTGCACTTTTGTCTCCTTTATCAAAAATCAGGTGTTCATAGGTTTGTGGTTTAAGATCCGGGTCTTCTATACGATTCCATTGGTCAACTTCTCTGTTTTTATGCCAATACCAAGCTGTTTTCAATACTGTAGCTTTGTAATAGAGTTTGAAGTCAGGGATGGTAATGCCTCCAGAAGAACCTTTATTGTATAAGATTTTTTTGGCTATCCTGGGTTTCTTGTTTTTCCATATAAAGTTGATTATTGTCCTCTCAATCTCTGTGAAGAATTTTAATGGGACCTTGATTGGGATTGCATTGAATCTATAGATTGCTTTTGGTAGAATTGCCATTTTTACTATGTTGATCCTCCCAATCCACGAGCAGGAGAGATCCTTCCATTTTCTGGTATCCTCTTCAATTTCTTTCTTCAAAGACTTAAAGTTCTTGTCAAATAAATCCTTCACTTCCTTGGTTAGAGATACTCCCAGATATCTTATGCTATTTGTGGCTATTGTGAAAGGTGATACTTCTTTGATTTCCCTCTCTGCTTCCTTATCCTTTGTGTATAGGAGGGCAACTGATTTTTTGGAGTTGATCTTGTAACCTGCCACGTTACTGAAGGAGTTTATCAGCTGTAAGAGTTCTTTGGTGGAGTTTTTGGGGTCGCTTATGTATACTATCATATCATCTGCAAATAATGAAAGTTTAACTTCTTCCTTTCCAAATTGATTCCCCTTGATTCCCTTATGTTGTCTTATTGCTATTGCTAGAACTTCAAGCACTATATTGAAGAGATAAGGAGAGAGTGGACAGCCTTGTCATGTTCCTGAATTTAGTGGGATAGCCTTGAGTTTCTCTCCGTTTAATTTGATGTTAGCTGTCGGCTTGCTGTAAATAGCTTTTATTATATTTAGGAATGACCCTTGTATCCCTAATCTCTCCAAGACCTTTATCATAAAAGGGTGCTGAATTTTGTCAAATGCTTTTTCAGCATCTAATGAGATGACCATATGGTTTTTTTCCTTCAGTTTATTTATATGATGGATTACATTGATAGATTTTCGTATGTTGAACCAGCCCTGCATCTCTGGGATGAAGCCTACTTGATCGTAATGGATAATTTTTCTAATGTGTTCTTGGATTCGGTTTGCCAGTATTTTATTGAGAATTTTTGCGTCAATGTTCATGAGTGAGATTGGCCTGTAATTCTCTTTCTTGGTTGAGTCTTTGTGTGGTTTAGGTATCAGGGTAACTGTAGCTTCATAGAAGGAATTTGGCAGGGACTCTTGTGTTTCTATATTATGAAATACCTTAAGGAGTATAGGTATTAGGTCTTCTTGGAAGTTCTGGTAGAACTCCGCATTGAAACCATCTGGTCCTGGGCTCTTTTTGGTAGGGAGGTTTCTGATAACAGTTTCTAATTCTTCGCGACTAACAGCACGATTTAGAGCATTTACCTGGTCCTGGTTTAACTTTGGTATATGGTATTTATCTAAAAAACTGTCCATTTCTTTTACATTTTCCAATTTTGTGGCATACAGGCTTTTGTAGTAAGATCTAATGATTTTCTGAATTTCCTCTGTGTCTGTGGTTATGTCCCCCTTTTCATTTCTGATCTTATTAATATGCGTGTTCTCCCTCTGCCGTTTGATTAGTTTGGCTAAGGGTTTGTCAATCTTGTTGATTTTCTCCAAGAACCAGCTTCTTGTTTCATTGATTCTTTGGATTGTTTTCTGTGTTTCTATTTTGTTGATTTCTGCCCTCAGTTTGATTATTTCCAGTCTTCTACTTCTCCTAGGTGAGTCTGCTTCTTTTTTTTCCAGAGCTTTCAGGTGTGCTGTTAAGTCACCAATGAGTGCTTTCTCCGTTTTCTTTAAGTGGGCACTTAGTGCTATGAACTTTCCTCTTAGCACTGCTTTCATTGTGTCCCATAGGTTTGAGTATGTTGTGTCTTTGTTTTCATTAAATTCAAGAAAGACTTTAATTTCTTTCTTTATTTCTTCCTTGACCCAGGTGTGGGTCAGTAGTTGACTGTTCAGTTTCCATGAGTTTGTGGGCTTTCTGGGGGTAGCATTGTTGTTGAATTCTAATTTTAATCCATGGTGATCCGATAAGACACAGGTGGTTACTAATATTTTTTTGTAACTGTGGAAGTTTGCTTTGTTACCAAGTATATGGTCAATTTTCGAAAAGGTTCCATGAGCCGCAGAGAAGAAGGTATATTCTTTCCTATTTGGGTGGAATGTTCTATAGATGTCTGTTAAGTCCATTTGGTTCATTACCTCCATTAAGTCTTTCAATTCTCTGTTAGGTTTCTGTCTGATTGACCTGTCCATTGGTGAGAGAGGAGTGTTGAAGTCTCCAACTATTAGTGTGTGTGGTTCGATGGCTGCCTTGAGTTCTAGAAGTGTTTCTTTTACATAAGTGGGAGCTTTTATATTAGGGGCATAGGTATTCAGGATTGAGACTTCATTCCGATGGATTTTTCCTGTTATGAGTATAAAGTGTCCCTTTCTGTCTCTTCTAATTGATTTTAGTTTGAAGTCAACTTTGTTGGAAATTAGTATGGCCACACCCGCTTGTTTCTTAGGGCCATTTGCTTGATAAACCTTTTCCCAACCCTTTACTCTGAGTAGGTATCTGTCTTTGTGGTTGAGGTGTGTTTCTTGTAAACAGCAAAATGTTGGATTCTGTTTTCGTATCCAGTCTCTTAGCCTGTGCCTTTTTATAGGTGAATTGAGTCCATTGATATTAAGTGATATTAATGACCAGTGGTTGTTAACTTCAGTCATTTTTAGTAGTAGAGTTTGTGTGTTTCCCTTCTTCTAGTTGTGCTGGTGGAGGGTCGCTAGATGCCTGAGTTATTGTGGGCATTGTTGGACTCCTTGGTTTGTGATTTTCCTTCTATTACTTTCTGCAAGGCTGGATTTGTGGCTGCGTATTGTTTAAATCTGTTTTTGTCCTGGAATATCTTGTTTTCTCCATCAATGGTGAATGTAAGCTTTGCTGGGTATAATAGTCTTGGCTTGCATCCATGTTCCCTTAGTGTCTGTAGCACATCTATCCAAGCTCTTCTGGCTTTCATGGTTTCCATTGAGAAATCAGGTGTAATTCTGATAGGTTTCCCTTTATATGTTACTTGACCTTTTTCCTTTGCAGCTCTTAATATCTGTTCGTTATTCTGTATGTTTTGTGTTTTGATCATTATATGGCGTGGGGATGTTTTCTTTTGATCCAGTCTATTTGGTGTTCTGTAGGCTTCTTGTACCTTCATAGGAACATCCTTCTTTAGGTTGGGGAGGTTTTCTTCTATAATTTTGTTGAATATGTTTTCTGGTCCTTTGAGTTGTAATTCTTCTCCTTCTTCTACCCCAATTATTCTTAGGTTTGGTCTTTTCATGGTGTCCCAGATTTCCTGAATGTTTTGTGTTAAGAATTTGTTACATTTGTTTAGTTCTTTAGTCTGTGAGTTTATTTCCTCTATAGTATCTTCCGAGTCCGAGATTCTTTGTTCCATCTCTTGTATTCGGTTGGAAATACTTTTCTCTGAAGTTTCTGTTCGTTTACTCAGAGTTTCCATTTCCAGTCGTCCCTCAGATTATGTTTTCTTCAATACCTCCATTTCATTTATCAGGTCTTGTACTGTTTCCCTTACCTGTTTGATTGCTTTTTCTTGTTTTTCTTGTTTTTCTTGGGTATCTTTGAGAGATTTATTTATTTCGTCTACCTTTTTGTTTGTCATCTCCATTTCTTTATGGCAGTTTTTTACCTCCTGTTTAAGGTCCTCTATTATTTTCATAAAGTACTGTTTAAGGTCAGTTCCTTCTATATCTTCTAGGGTAGGGTGTTCAGTTCTTGTTGTTTCGGGATGTCTGGCTTGTGGTGATGTCATGTTGCCTTTCATGTTGTTGGAGGAGCTCCTGCATTGGCGCCTGCCCATCTCTTCCTTCAAAAGGAGCCTGGAGGCGTTTGGCGTCCTAGACCAATCTTTGCTGTGACTGAAACTGGTTGGATCTCCCCAGTGCCAGAGGAGGACCTATTCCTTGCATCACAATCTGAAGAAGCCCGCACTCCCTTGCAGGAATCCTCAGACCTGCCTGGAGTCCAGAGTCTGACTCCTCTGGGTGGATGGCCTTAGAACAGGAGCAGGACACCTGAGAACACTAGGGAAAGCTTGGGAGACACAGGGACTCCGAGAAACCTACACAAGCCTGCAGAGGGAAGTGGGGGTAGGGGGTCTGTGCTCTCTTCCAGGGCAGGTTGCCCCAGGGTCCGCATTCACTCACCAGTTCAGATGGAATGTCAGGGCACAGGATCAGGGATTCCAGGCAGCCCAGGGTCGCAGCCCAGACAAAAGGGCCAAGTTGGGGGCAGGGCGGGATGGAATACCACACACTGAACCTGGCAGCACAATCTGAAGAAGCCTGCACTCCCTTGCAGGAATCCTCAGACCTGCCTGGAGGCCAGATTCTTACCCCTCTGGGTGGATGGCCTTAGAACAGGAGCAGGACAACTGAAAACACTAGGGAAAGCTTGGGAGACACAGGGACTCCGAGAAACCGACACAAGCCTGCAGAGGGAAGTGGGGGTAGGGAGTCTGTGCTCTCTTCCAGGGCAGGTTGCCCCAGGATTCGCATTCACGCACCAGTTCAGATGGAATGTCAGGGCACAGGATCAGGGATTCCAGCTCTAGCAATGTTTTACACTGTTTGTCGCAATGGCTTCCCTTTGAGAGAAAGGCATAAACATTTCACAGGAAATAATCTGAAGAATGATGTACACTTTCAAAAAAAGGTCTAATCTTTCAAAGTACAGCTTTTATAAAGAAATAGAACACTCCTTACTCATCTATCAATGCTTTGCACTGTTTTAAGCAAGCTCTTGTTCTTTGATACAATCTGGTATGGGTTTCCCAGGAAAGCATCTGAAGATTTATGTACACTTCCAAAACGAAAGGCATATCCTTCAAAGGACAGCCTTCAAAAAGAAATGCAACAACTTCTAGCATTGTTTTGGACTGTGTTAAGCAAATGCATCTCTTTTCAGAGTAACGCCTACGTTTATCAGGAAAGCTTCTGAAGAATTATGTAAATGATTCAAAGAGAGAGCTCATCTGTAAACGTACCTCTTTCAGAAATGAAACACTCCCTTCACTTCTAACAATGCTTTGTCTGTTTGTTGCAAGAACTTCTCTTTTGAGAGAGACATTTATATGTCTCTC